>NC_142687.1:33600000-33900000 GCF_056320005.1 Nelumbo lutea | reverse complement strand
GGGCTTATGTATGTTGGGTTTGGGTTGAGCTTCAACCCAACCCATTTAATTTGCCAACTTTATTAATGACCCACTCATGGAAAATTAAATGGGTTGGGTTCAACCCAAACTCGCCTTGACCCATCATAACCCATTAATCCTATATATATATGCATAAATTACATAAAAATAAAAAACAAATTGTAGAAAATACAAAAAAAGAAACTATAAAAAATGGTAACAAAAATTATAAACAAACATAAAAACTAAAATAAATTATGTTGGCCACAGCCGGGCCCGTGGCCACTTGGACTCGTGTTGCGGGTCATGTCAAGTTTCCCCTTTTGAAGGGTTGAGGGCTAGGTAGGCACAACCCACTACAATGTGGGTGCACAACCTATATTACACCTCTAACTATCTATAATTCTAGATAATTAATATTAAAAATGCCCATTAAGAATATACCGAAATAGTTTAGTGCTCAAATCGACAATCAAGATATATATATATATATATATATATATATATATATATATATATATATATATATATATATATATATATATATTCCACTCATGTCAAAGATTTGATGGATCATCTTCATATCATGTGTGTCTCATGAAACGTGTCCCACAATAAAAGCATCTTTCTTTTTTCATCATTGTCATAAATAATTGAATCAAATCTATTCCAAGGGTGAAGCAATTGTCAGCACAGTTTCTTTGTTCGCTAGTTCTAAAGAAAGTGGAGAAGAGACCAACTATGGGTAAAGAGAGCTTCAAAGAAAACAAGAGAATGAGAGAAAGTCTATCTTTGGAAGACAGAAAATAATGTAGTGAGCGAGGGGAAAATATAGAGAAGAAAAGTATAAATGAGAGCGGAGAAGACAAAATAGAGGGAAGAGAGAGGGAGAGATAAGGGGGCATGAAAATTGAAATAAGTTAATTAATGGATTATTTGTTGGATAACCACAAACCAACCCTTTAAATGTCTCTTATATTGGCTAAACAACCCTTTAATGATCGAAGAGTAAACAAAAACTACCCAATTCGTCAATTAATGGGTGGGTTGGGAGAGTTCAATGGGTTTGGTTGAAAATTGCTACCTTTTTTTTCCCTTAGCAGCATGCATTTTCTCTCATTGGATTCTCTCAATCTCTCGTCCCTTTCTCCTCCCTCTCTCCTTTTTTCCTTCTCTTTTGGCTTACTCTCTCTCTCTCTCTCTCCCCTCTTCTTCCCACAGCTTATCGAGCAAGCCACTCCATTCCGCTCTCTTTTCTTCCCCCCTTAATTTCTTTCTTCCCACATCGTATCCTCTTTGTAAGCCAGGTTTATTTTTTTCTTTTCTCGTCTCTCTTCCTCATTGTTTCTCACTCGACTGTCAAGCAATCCTCTCCATCTTTCTCTCCCTTCTTCCCTCTTCTCTCTTTTCCCTATCTTATCCTCTTTGTAAGTAGGATTTGTCTGTTTCTTTTCTCATCTCTCTCTCATAGCTTTTAAGGGTTTGAATTCTCAATGGGGTTTATTAATTTATTTTCTTTTACTTTTTTTAACCCTAGTTGGTCTTTTATACTTGATTTCTCATTTGTGAGTGTAGTTTTGTACTTATGTGACTCAATGATGTTTTGGAAGACATTTAGGTTTCCATACGAACCCCTAAATTAAAGTTTTCATATTTTTTTGTAGGTTTTGGCTTTCATTTATTGTCATGCTGGAAATGGACATTAATTTTTTAAAATTATCACTACACAATGACTTTTCTCGGTTAGGGATATTCACAGTAGCATCTAGTAGAGCTCTGTCTCAGTTATGGCTATTTACAATGGTATTAAGTTTGTTGTTGATAAAAGCTTTTACATATGTCAAGTATAGACATTCTCTAATGTTTATTACAAAATGTGTATATGCAACTAAAGAATCTTAACTGCATAAATTTTGATAGCATGCGTTCTCTAATGTTGATTATGTATCTTTTGATTGTTTCTCATTTCTTATTATTCATTTGCTTCATCATTCTATTATTTATTTTTGTGAAAAGATTGAGATTGTACATGTTTTTGTGATGATCTTGGTTGCATGCATTTTTTAGTTTTTTTTACGTAAAATAATTTCTTAAATTACTTATATAATTTAGCTAATTGATTAAGTATACCCTTACTGTTTAATTATTGTCTAACACTACTCTTATTATTTCTAACAATTATCATTATGTTAAATATTAATAGAAAGGATGAAATGTCTATTTTGCCCTTAAATCAAATTTATGCACGAAAATAAACTAAGTGGTTTTGTCTTATTGCTTGCTTGTTTTTTCTGGTTTCTACACTTCTATGCTCTACACCTTTTAACATTTTTTTCTCTGTTTCTGTTCTAAGGTTTACACCCTTTTATGAGTTTATCTTTTTTTTTTTTTTCTTTCGAGCTTATTAATCTGAACTAAAGTCCGAAGTTCGAACAATATCGCTATCTTTAAGCAGTCTAGTTCAAAATCTGATAAAGGAGAATGGGTGCAAGCGATCGATGTCAGGAAACTCGAATGCCTTCCTTGTATATTTTAGTCTGGAATGATTTTCGCATTCCAGACTGTCTCAATCGTCCTTCCTTGTATTTTTCTCTTAGGCTTTAAAATCTTCATCACTGGACTGGAGAAGTTGTCAGGTCAGAAGTTCAGATTGAGTTCTCAATCGATTTCAAGGAACAGAAAGTATTCTTAGTCCACACCAACTCTTTCTACATTGTATGGAATTTTCTTTTTAGCCTCTTACAACAAAGGAGAGAGGTACCGATCTTGCACTTTCCCTCCTCATCGTTAAAATTGTTCTTGAGAATATCCCTATTCCTAGCAACTGCATCTCCGCCAAGGTAGATGTGATCTATGACCTTGGAGCATTCCTCATGGAATAATGCAATCCTGTCTTTTAACAAGAATCCCTGTTAGACGTTGGTTCTTTTGGAACGAGGGCAAAACGAGTTTCAACCCTTCCCCTGGCTTGTTTATATGTCTTCTTCCAGTTGGGGTTGGGGGGTGAGGGCCGTGAATTCGATATACTTTAACAAATAATGACCATAGAATACCCTGGTCTTGTTATTATATGTGAACTCATTTTGATATTTATTATATGCATCATTTATTTATATGTACATTGGCCTATTTGTTTTCTTTGTGATCATTTAGGTATTTGTAATCTTATTAATGTGCATTATAATGGTGGTGTTTGCATTTGTTATCTTTTTATATTTATACTTTAGCAGAGGTATACATGTATTTACTATCTTTTTTTAGTTATAACCTGATGAAGGAAGATTTGGTCCGACCTCATAATCATTCAACACGTGGTAAAAGCAACAGCTCGACACAATAGCACGCCCAAGGTGCGAGCTCCGAAAAGAGGAACTAGTGGTCCGAACTCCCTACAAGGAGTCCGAACTCCCTGCAATGAGCCCGAGCTCTCCCTTAGGCCCTAAACCTTACTAACACAAAGGGCAACAACCTGAACTGGCCTGCCCCATGGCAGCTCGGGACACACCTCTATCCGAACTCAAGACTTTGCCTCGCTCACCACTCCAGCACTTCGCCTCCAAGACGCCAAACTAAACAACCGTACTATGCTTGACACCAAGGAAGTCCGTACCCAGGGGCAACGCACTTGACTGACTTGGGATCTGACGCTTGACAGCCATGCTTCAACGGCCACCTGCCACTGCCATCTCCAGCTGTAGAGACAACTCCGACAAAGAGAGTAGTGGCGGTTCTGCCCCAACATAAGTGATGACACCCGAACTGGCAAGAGCATAGAGATAGTCATACCCGACCTGACAGAAGCCTAGGAGTAAGTGCGCGAGGTGTTTATAAAAGGCTCCCTACCCCCTAAGAACAAGGTATGTGGACTTTGCGCCATCTGGTTTTATCTTGCCTTTGAGAGAATACTAATTTGAGGTTTGGAGCAATCTCACCGGGTTCCTCCCCGGAGATTCCTCATCTTCTCCGTTTCAGGCTCCCTGTTGCTCCAGTCGGAGGCAAGGTCGTTGACAGGTAGGACCGGCCAGATTGCACACCATCAATTGGCACTATCTGTGGGAAAGCTTCCAAAAGCTTCCATCTAAAACTCTCATAACCTCTTTTTTCTCAAAAAAAAAACCCAACACTCATGGCTCCTTCCAGCAACGCCGGACGTGGCACGGAGATGAACACCACCGGGGAACAACTTCAAGTCCCCGTGGTGTGCATCGGGCAGTTGACCATCCCCCTTCCGGTGGATGGGATCCCTAGCCTGAATGCGCCACGAACATTGGCGCCCGTAAACCTTCCTGCCATGAATGTCCCATTTTCACTCCTTATCGAAACAACCTTTACTGAACCAACTGCTATCACCCTAGCGACTAGCTAGAGCCAGTTTGATGACCTGATGCTGTGCATGCGGGCAATGCAAGCCCAAATGCAGCAGTTTCAGCAGCATCAGCTCCAGCAGCACCAAGTATTGCACCACCTCTCTCAATATCACTATCAGTAGCAGTTCCCCCAACTGCCTATCAACCAACCGCAGCTTCCACCACGACATCCTGCTCCAAATCCGGTCAAGGCTTCCCCCCAGGGTGGACGCCATCACCGAGCATAAGCCTCCCAACTTCAGAACCCCCTAACAGCCAAGCCTCATCCCCGGGCCGGAGGGAAAGAAGAATCACCCCCGCCTCACAACTCGCAGGCGGGTCGGGAACCTTGCCCGCAAAGTTAGCACCTCGGCACTCTAAGTCTGAGTTCCCACTCACAGAGAACCGATTCAGCGCCCTAGCAGCGGATTACCAACATTCCGGGCCCATCGAGCTCGGCAACACAGAGGCCAGCAGCGCTAGTACCAAGCCCACTCAACAATGAAGGCGCCGACAAAGTCGTCGAACTGCCACCCGTGTCCTGCCCGAGCTCAGAGGTAAAGAAGAGACAAGCTCGGATGAGGTAAAAGCTGTCCTTATTCTCTCAGTTCCTTCCCCCCTCTCATCGGAACTCCTTGCAGTCCCCATGCCAAGAGACTTCAAACTCCCCCCTTTAGACAAGTATGATGGGTCCTTCGACCCCAGCGACCACGTCAATGCCTTCCAATCCCAAATGCACTTGGCAAGGGCCAGTGAGTCGTGCATGTGCGTGGCCTTCACCACCACTTTCAGGGGAGTGGCCCACACCTGGTACAGGAACCTGGCCCCCAGGTCAATAAGAAGCTGGACCCAATTCGTGCAGGTCTTCACCGCACACCTCGTTACCAGCAAGCGGTGCCCCAAAACCGAGGAAAGCATCTTCAGAGTGGTTCAGAGGGAAGGAGAGCCCATCCGGGGCTACATCAAGCGGTTCAATGACGTGTGTTTGCAGATACCGCAACTGGACCCCGCGATACAGCTCGCGGCGGCCAAGAGAGGAGTAACACACAAGGAGTTCAAATGGCACATGGTAGCCAGCCAGCCTGTGACCGTGGCCGAATTCCTCAAGCTCGCGGACAAGTTCATGAGAACAAGAGGAAGAGATCAACTAAAGGACCAAAGGCGGGGTGAAGAAAAGGAAAAGAGAAGGTGAGCCCTCTAACCCAGGTGACAGAAAAAAACTGGCCCGGGAGGTGAAGCCAAGCTAGCCATTCCGAGCTCCCTTAGCAGCTCGGACAAACTACACACCCTTGAACACAAGGCGGATTGAGATCTTGATGACGATCAAAGACGCCCCATACGTAAAGTGGCCACCTTGTCTAAAGGGGAACCCAAACGAGAGAAATAAAAAATTGTACTGTAGTTTCCATAGAGATCACAGTGATAGTACCAAACAGTGTAACAATCTCCAGGACGAGATAGAGAGACTCATCCGTCGCGGGTGCTTGAGAAATTTTGTACAACATAATAATAATAATAATAATAATAATAATAATAATAATATAATAATAACAATAATAATAATAATAATAATAATAATAATAATAATAATAATAAGACAGGCTGGCAAGGGGAGCACAGTAAGGATGCTCTCGAATCCAGCAGCAGGCTAGCCGAACCATCGCAAAGACAGCCTTCGGAAGAGAGACTAGTTCGGGGAACCATCCACGTAATAGTGGGAGGTTCGGTGGTAGCAGGTTGTACTTCGGCGGCGGCCCAGACGTCAGTTCGCGAAGCAGCCCGAGAAGAACAGATCCCTCCAAAGAGGCCGAAGACGGAAGACTCGATCTTCTTCACGGAAGATGATGCACGAGGTGTCCACTACCCCCACGATGACGCGCTTGTCATAAAACTAAGGATCAACGACTTCGAAGTCAGGCGCGTACTTGTAAATTCAGGTAGCTCGGCAGACATCCTCTTCAAGTCAGCATTTGACCAGCTTCGGCTGCAGAGAAGCGAGTTGAAGCCCGCGAACACTCCTCTGGTGGGCTTTAGCAGAGAAGAAGTCAGGCCCCTTGGGAAAATAACAGTACCTGTGGAAGTCAGCACATGCCCTTGTGCGGTGAGACTCAACCACAATTTCCTGGTGGTCGCGACCTCCTCCCCATACAATGCCGTAATAGGGCGGCCAATTACGCATGCCCTACGAGTAGTGGTCTCCACCTACTATCTAGCAATGAAGTTCCCTACAGACTTCGGTGTGGGGGTAGCGCGGGGTGACCAGCTTGAGTCTCACAAGTGTTATGTTGCCGCCCTGAAGGAAAAACCAAGGCAGCTGACGACCTCGAGCTGGAGCAGCCTACGGAGCAGGGCGAGGAATGAGCTTCGCCCACAAAGGAAACAGTCGCAATCCCGACTTCGGCTACGGATCCGGCTCGAATGCTACAGATCGGTTCTTCCATCAAGGAGCCTCTACGAATTGAACTGGTGAGTTTCTTGCTTCAAAATTCATATATTTTTGCTTGGTCTGCGACCGATATGCCCGGTATTGACCCTAGCCTTATAACTCACAAACTTAATACTGACCCTGTAGTCAGACCCATTAGACAGAAGAAACGCAACTTAGCCCTGGAGCGTTGGAGGGCAGTCGACAAGGAGGTCGAAAAGCTCCTCGCAGCAGACTTCATAAGGGAAGTTCATTACCCGAGCTGGGTGGCCAACCCAGTGCTGGTGAAAAAGGCAAACGGCAAGTGGCGCATGTGCATCGACTACACCGACTTGAACCGCGCTTGCCCAAAAGACTGCTTCCCCCTCCCCAGAATTGACCGCCTAGTAGACGCGACCTCGGGACATGAGTTGCTAAGCTTCTTGGACGCCTACTTAGGCTACAACCAAATCAGGATGGACTAGTCCGATGAGGAAAAAACCAACTTCATAACCGAGTTTGGCCTGTATTGCTACAAGGTCATGCCCTTCGGACTGAAGAATGCTGGGGCAACCTTCCAAAGACTTGTAAATAAGCTGTTTCAACCCTTAATTGGCACAAAAATAGAATGTTATGTAGACGACATGGTCATCAAGACGCAGTTTTCACAGGAATTAATACAAGACTTAGATTCTGTCTTCCAAATTCAGCATCAATTTAACATGAAACTGAACCCCAACAAATGTGTCTTCGGTGTCACCTCGGGTAAGTTCCTAAGGAACATTGTCAACCAGTGCGGTATTGAGGCCAACCTGGACAAGATAAAGACCATCCTAGATATGAAACCACCCCGAAAAGTAAAAGAGGTTCAGAGGCTAAACGGCCACATAGCCGCTCTGAGCCACTTCATGTCCAAATCAGCACACCGATGTCTACCTTTCTTTAAGGCAATCAAAGGCAAAGGGTTTGAATGGACCCAAGACTGCCAGCTCGTGCTCGATGAGCTAAAAATCTACCTCGCTAGTGTGACAACCTTAGCCAGGCCCGAAGAGGGCGAGGTCTTAGAACTGTACCTCTCAGCAAGTGACGAGCTGGTCAGTTCGGTACTAATAAAAGAAGTAGATCGGGTCCAACGGCCCGTCTATTATGTTAGTAAAATTCTGCAGGGAGCAGAGACGAGATACCCGCAGATAGAAAAGCTAGCATACGCACTGGTAATCGCAGCTCGGAAACTCCGTCCATATTTCCAGGCTCACACTATCATCGTCTTGACTGACAAACCTCTGAGGCAAGTCTTACTCAAGCCCGAGGTTTCCGGTCGACTAACGAAGTGGGCCATCGAGTTCAGCGAGTACGGCCTCTAGTATAAGCCACGAATTGCTATTAAGGCCCAAGCCTTAGCAGATTTTATCGCCAAGTGCGCGTTTAGCCTCGAAGCCCTTGGGCCGGTTGAGCCCGAGATCCCTAGTTCGGGTGAGCCCAGAAGTAGCATCCAATGTGGCATCTCTCCTGGTTAGGCCAAACGCGAACTGGGATGAGGGGCCCTGGATCCATGTAGATGCCTCCTCAAATCAACAGGGCAGCGGGGCTGGAATAGTGCTACGTGGCCCGGGTGGCACGAAACTGGAATATGCACTACACTTTGAGTTCGCGGCATCCAACAACGAGGCAAAGTATGAGGCACTGATAGCCGGGTTGAACCTAGCGCAAAAGGTAAGAGCAAAGCACATAGTTATCTACAGTAATTCCCAACTCGTGGTCAACCAGGTTATGGGCGAATACGAAGCATGCGAGCTCACTATGATCACATACTTGGCAAAAGTAAATGAGGCTCTGTTCAACTTCCAGTCACACTTCATTAGGCAAATCCCGAGGTCAGAGAACACTGAGGCTGACGCCTTGTCCCGGTTGACCAGCACGAGTCACAACACCATGAGAACCGTGTACATAGAGGACTTACCTCGGCCTAGCATTCTCGGTGGGGCAGAGGAGGTCGCTCCCGTCATTGAAGCAGAGCTGAGCTAGATCGACCCACTCGCGAGCTTCTTGCTATATGGAACCCTCCCTGCAGACCGCAATGCGGCTAGGAGGGTGCAGTGCCAGGCAGCCAAATACGTCATAATAGACGAACGGTTGTACCGACAGTCCTACACGCTCCCCTGCCCGCATTGCTTGCGACCTGCCGAATCTGAGCTCGTACTCCGTGACACTCATGAAGGCCTGTGCATCGGACACCTGGGGGGCAGAGCCCTCGCCCAAAAGGCACTTCGACAAGGATACTACCGGCCAACGATGAAGGCAAAGGCTGTCGAGCTCGTCAAAAAATGTGACAAGTGTTAAAAGCATGCCAACATCCACCATCAGCCTGCCGCTGACCTCAAGTACCTCACCAGTCCATGGCCCTTTGCGCAATGGGGCATCGACCTCCTGGAGCCATTCCCGCCAGCAACAGCTGGGAGGAAGTTCCTAGTGGTAGCTGTAGATTATTTCACAAAGTGGATAGAAGCCAAACCCCTGGCAACAGTTACAGCCCGAAACGTGCATAACTTCTTTTGGAAGAACATAGTATGCTGCTTCGGGTTACCTCGGGTACTGGTCTCCGAAAATGGCAAGCAGTTTGAGGATATCAAGTTTCAGGAGTGGTGCCAAGGTATGGGAATCCGATAAAACTTCACATCAGTCGCACACCCGCATGCGAACGGTCAAACAGAAGTAATGAACAGAGCTATCCTCTGCGGATTGAAAGTACGACTGGACCAAGCTAAGGGGTTGTGGGTAGACGAGCTACCAAGTGTTCTATGGGCTCACCGAACCACGAAAAAAAACCGCCACAGGAGAAACCCCCTTTAACCTCACCTACGGCACTGAAGCGGTAATCCCGGCGGAGATCGAAATACCTACACTTTGACTAGAAGCATACGATGATTAAGCAAACAGAGATGAGTTACACACCAACCTCGACCTACTGGATGAGGTAAGAGACCTCGCGTACATCTGGACCGCAGCTTACCAGCAAAAGGTAGCTCGGTACTACAACACCAGAGTAAAAAAGTGAAACTTCCGCATCGGCGACCTGGTTCTCCATAAGATCATGGCACCCAAGCCCAGCGTAGGCAAACTTGGACTGAATTGGGAAGGGCCCTATCGAGTAAAGAGAGCTCTCGGGGGGGGGGGCATACGAGCTCGAAACTTTAGAGGGCAAACAAGTACCCCGAGCTTGGAAGTCGTTAACTTAAGACGATACTACCTATAGATCATCGAACGAAGTGGATTAAGTCACTACCAGAGCCAAAGGGCAAGGACCTCGGCATGGACGAACAAAGGCAAAAGATGCAAACTAAAAGCTTAGGCAAAGCACCAACAACGAACTAATAGGAACATCGACATATGGTTGATACGGCCAGTTCAATGGAAAGAGCGACCAACACTTAGTCAAAAGAAAATCATTTCATTGCAAGATACTGTGTACATTTCAAAAAAAAATTATTACATGCTCAGAGCTACTTCTTCATTATTAGAAGGCACTTCAACGATATCCGAAGGTCCTGCCTCGCCCTCGGAATCTGGCTCACCATCAGTAGTGTTGGTGATCTCCTGAGTTATGCGTGAAGTGGATATGGCACTAATATCAAGCTCGGGGTACGTATTCCGAATCATCCACCGGCTTAGTTTAAAACCCCTTCTATACGAGTCCACCATCAGGTCATCAAAGCGCGGCGAGGCGATGTACTCATCGACGGCCTTCTTCTTGGCATCTTCGATGCCTTGAGAAAAGATCTGCGTCCTTTCCCTAATATCCTCCTGAAGGTATTCAACCTGATGCTGCAAATCCAGCCTCAGGTTTGCCATGTGCTTCACCACTACTCCCATGGCCTTAGTATCTCTCTGAGACCTCGCTTGCCTGGTCTATGCAATGCGAGTAGCCACCTCGGCAGCGCGAACAGCCGCCTCAGCAGCTCGAGAAGTCGCCTCAACAGCACGGAAAGCCTCTTCGGCAACTCGTGCCTACCTCGAGCTCCTTTTCACCTGGGCCACCAAGGCATGGATAGAAGAGTTCACCTACCAAAAGGAAAGAACAAGTGGTCAAAACGACAGCAAGAGGGATAAAAGCAAAAGAGCTCGACAAGAAATCTGACTTACCACCACGGCATGAGTGGCAGCACGACAAGCCACCTGGTTCAAAGGAAGATTGGTTCACGCCACGACCTCCTCGGGGTAAATGGACTCCCTACTCTTCTGAAGAGCGTGGTTCGGCACAACACACTCCTGAACTCCCCTTGAGCTCCCGAGCCTGAGGACCCAGCTCACGTGTAAGCAGACCCAGAGTAAGCAGGAGCCCCAGAGTAAGCGGGAGCCTCCATGTAAGTTGCCTCGGCATAAGGGGCCTCTGCCGCTTCTTGCATTGGAGGAACCATCTCGGGCTCCCTAGGTGGATCCTCTGATGGGTAGTCTAGTACCTCGGGCTCCGCATCTCGGGGCAGCTCGGCACGAGTTCGTTTGGCTACTCGCTTCTTCCTCTTCATGTCGTAAAACAGGTGCCCACCACGAGTCCTTTCTGAGTCCATCACACCTGCGAAAAGATCTCGGCATCAGAAAAAACAAAATAATAGAGCAAAAAAAAAAAAACCTCCGAGTAAGGAACCTACCCGAACTCAGACCGGCCGCAATGAGCTTGGCCTCTGTCCGATAATGATGGCATTTTAGCCCAAGCCTTGCCCATTGCCGGAGGCCCTTCGCCGTCTCCTTATGAAGCATAACACTGGCGTCAAGGGCAACCATCCCCCACCCGGTTTGGAACGGCCACCCCAATTCACTTCGCACCCTGAAGTAGTCCCATTTTCACGCCGGGACCTTATTAGGAAGTTCGTGTAGAAGCTTAAAACCCGGGCGATGAGACAGGTAATACGCCCGCCTACGCCCGGGAAGGAGACCTCCTTGTTTCTTAAGCATTAAAATGGAGGAAAAGATCTCCAAGTCTAAAGGCAAGACCTGATCGCAAAATAGGGAGATTGTCCCCACCAAATTACGAATGGAGTTCAGGTGAAGCTGGCCGACTGTAACACCAAAGTGGTTCATTACATCGACAATGAGGGGGTGAAAAGGAAGGCGCAACCCAGAAGCGAGCTGCTCCCGGAATATCACGATCTCATCAGGACCGTGTTCCCAAGGGAAACTGCCTGAAGGTATGAAGTAGGTGTACACCCTAGGCAAGTTGAACTGTGTAATAAGGGAATGAAGGCCCTCAAGCGTCATGGTCGAAGGCCCAAATTTGTCCAACTTCCAACCTCGACGAGAGGAGGACGCCAAGCTGCCCGAGGCGACTCGGCCTACGGATTCAAACTCTTCCTCGAGTTCTACCTCAGGTTCACTAGGACTGTCGAGGGATGTGGTTCAGTTCGTAGAGCCTGCATCTGACCCCCTTGAAGAACTGTTTGAGCTATCCGATCTAGACATTGAAAGGAGTAAGGATTACAAGAAAGTACTCACCCAAAAAAAAGCAAACGGACCACGGGAACATGAACGCGAGCTAGAATCTAGAATGCAAACTGAAATTGAGACGCGAGCTCAAGAAGCAAAACGTAGGATAGTGACAGCAACTGGGGTCCCCCACTATTTATGGCCATAATAACCGAGAATCAATGGCTCAGATCAAAGACAATCCAATGGCCCGCAGTCGCACCGGTCGCACGACTCCTGAGATCAAGACGTGATTGGCCGCATGTCTTTCTAAAACTGAAAAAGGTGCCAGCACACGTCTCCTCACATTAAAGGCAGCAGCGGCACGTTTTTTCAAATTTGAAAAGATGCCCGCTGTCACTTCTCTCAGCGGCGTGCTTTTTGAATTTTGAAATAGGCGCGCACCATTACGCCTGTCGGCATTTATAGACAAGTTGGCGCGTTTCCCGTCTTTTTGGCGCGCACTTCGCGCTATCTGTCGAAACCAGTTCGAAGTACAGGGCAAATCCACCCGCCACCTCACAAACTCCCCGCGACAGGGCAAGTCCCTTAGCGCGAGGAGTGGGGGGCAATTGATGAAGGAAGATTTGGCCCGACCTCATAATCACTCAACACGTGGCAAAGGCAACAGCTCAACACAATAGCACGCCCAATGCACGAGCTTCGGAAAGATGAACCAACGGTCCGAACTCCCTACAAGGAGCCCGATTTCCCCGCAATGAGCCCGAGCTCTCCCTTAGGCCCCAAGCCTTACAAACACAAAGGGCAACAACCCGAACTGGCCTGCCCCATGGCAGCTCGGGACACACCTCTATCCGAACTCAAGACTTCACCTCGCTCACCACTGCAGCACTTCGCCTCTAGGATGCCAAACTTAACAACCGTACCACGCCTGACACCGAGGAAGTCCGTACCCAGGGGCAGCGCACTTGACTGACTTGGGATCTGACGCTTGACAGCCGTGCTTCAATGGCCACCTGCCACTGCCACCTACCACCGCCATCTCCAGCTGCAAAGACGGCTCCGACAAAGAGAGCAGTGGCGGTTCTGCCGCAGCAGAAGTGATGACCCCCGAACTGGCAGGAGCATAGAGATAGTCATACCCGACCTGATAGAAGCCTAGGAGTGAGTGCGTGAGGTGGTTATAAAAGGCTCCCTACCCCCCAAGAACAAGGTATGTGAACTTTGCGCCATTTGGTTTTATCTTGCCTTCGAGAGAATACTAACTTGAGCTTCAGAGCAATCTCACCAGGTTCCTCCCCGGAGATTCCTCATCTTCTCTGTTTCAGGCTCCCTATTGCTCCAATCAGAGGCAATGACAGCTTGGATCGGCCGGATTGCGCACCATCATAATCTAATGGAGATATATTCGAGTACAAATGGGAGGAGGAATAAGAGAAAGAAAAAATAAAATATAGGGAAAGAGGAAAGGAGGGGGAAGTGGATGTGTAGATAAGATTCGGAGAAGAGGAGGTTTGAAGAAATTGACATGTATAACTAAGTATTCTGGTTATTAAGGCAAATTTTTATATTTTATAATGTTATAAAATAGTTTATGTCATCTCTATTTCAGACTTGAAATACTATCATTAGTTTGATTAGCTAGGAGTAAATTAAGTATAACAGGGGTGATAAAATAAAATGCCCTAAGAGGTGGAAAAGGAAGGGGAAATTGGGAAGGAGAATGGGAAAAGATGATGAATCTAAAGAGGAATATGTGTTTCGTTTGAGGAAATTATACATAGAAAGTCTTTTTGATTTTATTTTTTTTGTGACATATGTATTTCTTTTAGACAATGATCTAACAAAAGTAGTGATGTCTTTAATTTTGATTACATGCATTTTGTAATATTGACTATCTTTGATTATTTGCCATTTCTTATTGTTATTTGCTTAATCGTTCTATTAGTATTTTTGTGACAAAAATGAGATCACTGGTTCATATGGTGATTTTGGTTGCATGCAATCTTTAATGTTTTTTTAGTAAAACTATTTAATGTTTATTATTCTTAATGTCAATTATGCGAGTGTTGTGGTGATCTATTTATTCACTATGTGATATGCTCTAATGTATGATATGCATGTGTTTTTATTGTTTATCATACCACTTTGGGGGAAATCTATTCTATAAGGGAATGTCTATAATGCCGGAAATATTAGATTATAAGGGAATGTCTGTAGTGTTGTGGTGATATGCTCTGATATATGATATGCTCAAAAGATTAGATTACATCCAAATAGTAATGTCTCAATTTTTTCAATATTTTATAAGGGAAAATCTGACATGGTATTGGAAGGCCTTTAACGAATCAAATCCTACACACTAATTTTGATAAATACCAACTGAATGACTAACATGTTTATGATACCAGTTGATTGGTCACAATTTTTTCAGATATAATAGTTGAACCCATTTCATAAACTGGCCTCATCTTACCTTCATTTTATTGATTTTCATTTCTTGGGCTTTCTCACTCATGCTTAGCCCAAGCCCCCTTAGTTATAGTAATTTAGTCCATTTTGGAGAAGTAGAACGTCATATCTTTTAGTTATCGAATGGGTTGTTGGAGCATCTCATCCTTCATGTCACCATCTATCTGCTTTTACACTTTTACAAGGTGTATATGTAAACTAGCACTATCATCTTCAATCTCTTAGTATTTTTAATAAATGCATGCTTTTATTTTTTTTATAAAAATATTGACAATTTGATTAATTAAACATAGATAATCTGCTGATTGACAACCTTCTCGCTTGTGCTTAATATGGGCCCCCTCTATTGGAATAGGCCATGGGCCCCCAATGGAACCACTCTATTAGAATAGGACATGGGCCTAATTGGACTTGATACACTTAGATCCTTGGGCCCTAGGCCTATAGAGGCCCATATCGAAATTGGAGACTTATCAGGTAAATTAAGCACAACAATTTGGCTTAAAAATTCACATGTCTACATACCATTTACTTGCATTTAGTTATTAAAACCATAGTTTTTATATTGATAACTAGTATTGCTATCTTTTTTTTTTGTAAAAGTAGTAAACATAAGGACAGAATCCAGATCTAACCCCAGTCAATCCATATATATGTAAATTTATACAAAGTATATAATCAATAAATTCTTTAGTTTGCCAATTAATGACCTCGAAAGAATTGTCATTCAGCATCCCTATAAAAAAGGAGGTGCATGATCAAATCTACATAACTAAGGGTGTCAATGGACCAGTTTTGGGTTGGACTCCGTCCAAATCAAAATCCATTTGGATGGATTGGATGGACTGGATGGACCAATATGCCATATTGGATTGGACCTCATCCGTCCATAATGAATTTACATTGGATTGAGACAATATGTGGTCCATTGATAGAAGATAAGAACATAGGTGTCAATGGACCAGGTTTGAGTTGAAACCAATCTAAATTAACAGGAATTTGAACAGATTATACAGTTTCTAGACTGGTCAAAAATGGTCCAAAATATTCATTGGATTGGATTGGACCAGGTCCATTTTTAATGGACTCACATTGGATTGGACCGGATTGAACCAAATCCCATCCAATTGACACCCCTATATATAACCACATATGGACATCATGCACACCGTACTTTGACCCCATCCTATGCCCCCTTTTATATTGTGTGCCAAAGAAGAAGAAGAAGAAGAATTAGTTTATGTTTATATATATACGTTCCATTTGTTTAAGTCTAAG
Source organism: Nelumbo lutea (assembly GCF_056320005.1). Taxonomy (NCBI): domain Eukaryota; kingdom Viridiplantae; phylum Streptophyta; class Magnoliopsida; order Proteales; family Nelumbonaceae; genus Nelumbo; species Nelumbo lutea. Next base: position 33,884,082 of record NC_142687.1, on the reverse strand, counting down.
AGTGGTTAATTTATTTATATTTCTTAGTTCCTTTTTTTTATTTCAGAGATGACAACACTATCTATCTATCTATCTATCTTTCTATATATATATATATATATATATATATATATATATATATATATATATATATATATATATATATATATATATATAACATATATATATACATATATTAAAACAAAGCAATAAAAAAAAATTCTCATTTTTTTGATTTTTTGATTTTTTTATTCTATGTCTTTTTTGAAACAACCAATTAGATGCACTATCCCAATAACCTAAATAATCTCTTCTCCTAAAATTTTTCCTAAACTACCTCCCCCACTTTCTCCAAAATTATCTGTAATTCCTATTTATCCTTTCTCCAACTTTTTAACTATATCTATCTAAAGAAAGTTTGGATTAAAGTTTAAGAATTATTTAAATATTCTAACAAAATTATATAATAAATTTACAATATTTATTAAAAACACAAAAAAATAATTTTATATGTTTACAAAATATATCAGGAAATTATGAACTAACAATTTAAACTTTGTTTTTCTGGATTATCTATTTAAATGTTATTAAAATAATAAAAACTTAACATTTAAAAATATCATAAATAAGAAATATTATAAATATATAAATAACTATATAAAAATATTTAGTAATATGTAATAGATTTAAATAAATAAAATTCAAATGACAAAAAATTACATTTTTTACAAATTTATTTAAATATTTAACATAACTAGATTTTAAATAGCTAAAATAAAAAAAATATGTAATACAATTAAAAAACTTCATAAAAGTAGAAAAATAATTATAACATAATATTTAAATTAATAATAATTTAATATCTTACAAAATTAACAATGAAATTAAGTATTAAGAGTATAAATTATAATTTAATGGATTATTAAATACAGTAAATAACAAAAAAATTAAATATTTTAAATATTTGAATAAGTAAATATTTAACATAACTAGATTATAAATAGTTAAAATAACGAAAATTATGTAATAAGTTTAAAAATTCTTAAAAGTAAAAAAATAATTATAGCATAATATTGAAATTAATAATAATTCAATATCTTAAAAAAATTAATAATAAAATTATTTAATAATAGTATAAATTATAACTTTATGGATTATCAAATTCAATAAATATTTAATATTTTTCATATTATTTAAGTAGTTATGTAACTAAATATTTTAAATAACAAAATATTTAACATAACTAGATTTTAAATTAGTTAAAGTAAAGAAGTTATGTAATAAATTTAAAAAAATATGAAAAGTAGAAAATTAATTATAACATAAAATTGAAAATAATAATATTTTAATATTATACAAAATTAATAATTAAATAAATTTAATAATAATTTAATATTTTCACATAATATTGTAAGTAACTAATTTCACTTATATCAATTAATAATTCAAGAAAATAACTTTCATAAAAATTAATATTTATTATTAATAATTTTAAACTCTTAATATATATTTATTATATTATTATATATTCTAATATGAATATTTATTGTATTTCAGCAATTATTTATTGTTTTTGTGATAAATATATTTTCAAAAAAATTATGTATAAATTTATTTTTGTTTTGTTATTTCTCAAAAAACTTTCAATAATTATTGGAGATTGAACTACTATTATTGAAAATTTTAAATTTTGTTTATTGTACTTATTGTATTTATAGTATTTTTTATATTACTTATTGATTAATATTTATTAGAGATTATAAAATTATTTAAGATTATATTATTTATTGACTGATTTAATATATTTTTAATACTTATTGTATTTTTTTCATTATCAATATATTTTTCAATAAATGTGTATTTCCGCTATAAATTTTCAGCAATTATTGGAGATTAAAATATTGTTATTTATCAAAGATGAGACTATTAATTTATCTGAAATTATGAGTGTTGATGAGTTGGTTCTATTTGGTTGTAGGTTGTTTTGCTAACCAAATTGACCTAGCCAGTTGAAACCGACTCACCATTTGTGAAAACGGCGCACTCAAGTAGTATCAGTTTGGGTTAATTTCTTAGTTTGGTCAGTTGGTTCAAAAGATTTAAACTTGAAAATTGAATTTAATTTTTAAAAATTATACTATTATTGTTAAAAAATAAATTTAAAAAATAAATTTATGATATAAAACATTTTAGACTAAGAAATATGGGAATTTTCCACTTTTCCATATTAAAATTTATATTTAAAATAAAAATTATTAATATATATCAATGGTCATGTCATCCGATTTTGGTCGATTTACAAATGGTCAAAGTGAAACTGATCCAATATGGTTAGGTCAAGTTGATCGGGTTGGTCAGCTTCATCAATTTAATGAATAAACCTAACTAAAATTAATTATTGTTATTTTTGTATTATAAAAAATTTATTAAAAGTAGTATATGAAATATGAATAATTATTAATTATTTAAATATTGAAAATATATATAAAATAGTTGTATGCTCTTATGTGTTTCTATTAGGGTAATTTAATAGAACACACCTTAGAGTTTTACATATTTACTTAAACCTATCTTATAGTTTTCATTTTAATATAATATCTCATATATTTTACAACTTATTTTACTTAATCAATAATTAAGGAGTACTAGTTTTTCCATTAGGGCCATGATTTTTTATTCCAAAAGTACCCTTATCAGTTTTTTGTATAGAAAACAAAATTGACCAAATATAGCCAATAGAGTGGTTGCCCGTATCTTATTAAGGGAAAAATGGTAGTTTTATTTTTATTTTCTTTTGATAAAATTTATTTAAATGAACATTAGGGTTGACACTTTTATTTTCTACTGTCATCTAATGGAAGATTGATTAAATTCATAGTAAATAATAAGTGGTGTTTTAGTAAAATACAAACTATAGGGTAATTTTTTTAAGTTTTTAGTCCATGTCATTATCGAAACTACCAATTAAAACTTTACTTTTCCAAAAAAATAGATCTTCCAAAAATCTCTCTCTCTCTCTCTCTCTCTCTCTCTCTCTCTCTCTCTCACACACACACACACACACACACACACACGTTCCAATAACCAAAATAATCTAATATACTATCCCCAACTTTCTCCCAAGCTATCTCTAATTTGGTAGAGAGCTTCTCTCCTAAATTTTCACTAATTCTTATTTATCTTCTCCCCCACATTTTATCTCCACATATCTAAAGAAAGTTTGAATTAAAAAATTTAATAATTATTTAAATATACTAACAAAATTATATAATGATTTTAAAATATTTATTAAAAAATAATTATAATTGATTTAATAATATTCATATTATTAATAATTATATATTTGTACAAAAATCATCACAAAATTATGTAAAATCAATAAAAATTATGAATTTCTAGATTATTCAATCTAAATGTTATTCAAATAATAAAAATATAACATTAAAATGAAATATTATTTTAAATAGTTACTGAATAACTTTCAATTATAATAAATAGATTAAGATTTTAAATATTTAGTTAAATAACAAAATATTTAACATAACTAGATTTTAAATAGTTAAAATAAAAAAAAAATATGTATTAGTAGTACTATAATTTAGGGATAATTAAATTCAACAAGTAATTAATATTTTAAAATTTAAATAATGATATTATTTCATTCTAAACAAATAATTTCATTTATACCAATTAATAATTCTAGAAAATAACTTTCAAATAAAGTTTTGTTTATTAATAATAATTTTAAAAACTTAATCTTTATTCATTATATACTTATCTATACTAAAATTAACATTTATTGTATTTCAGTAATTATTTATTGTTTTTTGTGTTAATTATATTTTTAATAATTATGTATAGATCTATATGTTGTTTTTTTATTTAATAGAAAATTTTCAATAATTTTTGGAGTTTAAAATACTGTTATTTATCTTTTTAAATTTAATTTATTGTGTATATTCGATATAAATTTTAATAATTATCAGATATTAAACTATTGTTCATAGGTTGGTTTGGTTCAATTGTAGGTTGTTTGGCCAAATAAATTGACATAGTCTGGTTGGGGGGTTGGCCACTCAGATTATATTAGTTTGGGTCAATTTTTGGTTTGGTCGGTCGGTTCAAAAGATTTAAACTTAAAAAAATTAAATTAAAAATTAAGTTTAAATTTAAAAAAATTACAATAGCATTATTTAAAAATAAATTTAAAAATTAAATTAATGATATAAACTATTTTAGCCTAAGAAATATTTGAAAATTTTCACTTTCCCATATTAAAAAAATTATTTAAAATAAAAATATTAGTATATATATCTATGGTCATGTCGTTCGATTTTAGTCAATTTACAAATAGCCAAAGTCAAACCAATCCAACCTAGTTGGATTGGAAAATTGTTGAACCAAAGCCAATTGGAAATACTAGAAATCGGGTTGGTCAAATTCACTAGTTTGATTCGGAATGGCGACAGGGCAGGGTGGGGGCGAGGAGCTTCTCCCCATCTCCACTTCCATGAAAATCCCCATCCACATTCACGTCCCCATCCCCGCTAACGGGGACAAAGTTATCCCCATCCCCGTCTCCATGGGGATCCCCACTCCCCATGATTCTTTATAATGTCAATCATTATATTTTTTTATTTTATTTAAAAAATAAAATAAAATAATTAAAATTTACAATTCTCCTAGAAAAGATTCAAACATATTCCACCATACTTTTAAAAATATTACCATATAGACGTTTGTGTATGTATATATATACATATATATATATATATATATATATATATATATATATATATATATATAACGTATGTGTATATATACATATATATTAGCAGGGATCGGGGTCCACACAAGGCAAGGAGTGCTCTCCTCGTCCCCCACCATCCCCACCAATGAGGATGAAAGTTTCCCCATCACCGTCCCCGTGGGGGGAAAACCATCCCCATCCCTGCCCCATTCAGGGCAGATCCCCACGGGGATCGAGGAAATGGGAATATTTTTCATCCCTAAATTTGATAAACAAACCTATCTAAATTTAATTATTGTTATATTTGTATTATAAAAAATTATTAAAAATAGTATATAAAATATGAACGATTATTAATTATTATATAAAACAATTGTATAATCTTACATACTTCTATTGTTTATCTTTAACTTAACAAATCTCGTGGATCTTACAGGCCTTCACTAGTTTTAATTTATGGTGAAACAAACATGACCTATGGGGTTGTACTTACCAACTGAGAGGTGGATTGTTGGTATATTATCTAGTTTGTTCAGTAGTGATACAGAACCGAATCCCACAACCATCACTTTGGGGAAAAAAGGGGTCAAGGGGAGGTTTAGTGGTTCATAGCACCGAATACCAAAAATAAAAATGAGGTTGTACTTTGTGTTGATGGAAATGGAGAGGAAAAATAAATTCTCACCATAAAAGGGACATCCACCGTAGTCTGGTTCATCCATAAATAGAGGTTAGTAGAAAGAGTAGAGCACACGTGAGGCCCACTGGCTATACACGTGAGAGCTTGCAGTTTGCAGCATGTCTTTTCCATGGGAATGATGCTAATGATCATCTTAACAATGAACCCTTTTGTTCGGATGTCCTACTCACAGGGATCATACCTACGCCTACCCACAGGACGCTATAGTTGTACATTGGGAACATCTTTCGTTGTGTCCTGTGGTAGGCGATCCAGATTTAACATGACTTTGGATCTCCTTCCCACAAAAACCCTACCCACTAGACACCATATCTGAACATCTTTGTGGGTGTGATTAGGAGACCCAGATTGCTAAGATGTTCTAACGAGGGTTGTAGTGTCTTACAAGTAGGGTGTGGGTAGTAGATCCAAACTCTTGAACCAGCAGGGTTCATGGGAGATTGGATTTGCTTCTCATAGAATGCGCCTCACAACACGTTTCAACTGTGCATCTAGAACATCTCTGTAATTATAAATTTTTATTCATGGGGAGGTGCTCCAAATGCATGGCTGAAACGTGTTTGTGAGGTCGGTGTAAGGTGCATTCTGTGAGGAGTAGATACAAACTCGATTCATGGGAAGATGGGTCAGATAGGGATTGGATCGGATTCAAATTAAATTATATTTGAATCTGATTCGATTGGATCTCATAAATACTAATTCGAATTAGGATCCAATTAGGATGTCGGATATCCAAATTTGATCTGGTCCAATTTCATTTAAAAAAAATTAAAAAATTATTAAAGGAAAAAGAAAATATAATAGTTTAAAAATAAATAATATAAAAAATCATGATCTGATACAGTTTCAACTATTTTTATCATATATACATGTTTTTTATTAAAAATAAATAATATAAAAATGTAATATAAATAACATATTTATTAATAAGGGTAAAATAGAAATACCTCCCTTAAAGTTTTTGACAATCATAAAAACCTCCCTTATAGTTCCACTCTAGCAAAAGCCTCCCCTAGATCTTTAAATAATGCAATAAAAACCTCTATTCCGTCAATGACCAAGACAAAAAACGTCAATAGTTACAAAATTACCCCTAGGTGTCATTTAATGATTTTATCCTAATCGAGGGACAAAACCCTCCCTTTCCTACTATGGCATTGTCCCTCTTTCTTTCAACCTTCTTCCTTCTTTGTTTCTTCAAAGATAAAAAAAAAAAAAAAAAAATTTCCTTCTATTCTATTCTTTTCCTACTTCCCACCTAAGTGATGCGAAAGAACAAAAACAGTGGGTTAAGTTCCTTGCTATTCCATCTTGTCCAATGGATTTTTTAGTCGGCTAGTCGTACAACTGTTATTTTTGGTGCAAATCATTTCAATCAATCTCAACTAACCAATTCGGTTAAAAATCCATGTTTGGAAGAACCTAGTGCTCTGTTAACCAGAGTTGCCTTTGTCTCCAACATCGCTTGAGAAGTATCAACCGGTGCAATGGTTTAAGATTAAGAATGCTTAATCGGGTTTAAGAATGAAAATGGCAGTTTTCATGGATACCCTATGTTGACATCTATAGATTTGGGGCATTTTCGTTTCCTCTTAACTCTTATTTCTTAAGATGAATCTTTTAATTTTAAGAAAAAAATGGTTGTTCGTTCTTCTTATCTCTTATCTCTTAAAGTGCAATCATACAATTTTTTGTTTTCCAATGATACCCTCAATAAGACAAACAAAAGCATTAATATATGGGGTCAAAATGGATATTTGATAATTTTCAGAATTCGGAGTTTAGAACAATATTCTTTGCGTTTAGAGTTTAAAAGAAAGAAAAATTCACCAATACCAATATACATCTTAATGTAATTATTGTATTTTCAGATGTTAGATTTAAGAGCAAACGAACATGTCTTAATCCAGAAAAGTAATCCGAAGGGTTATCCTATACGATGTCTAGTTGTCTGTCCTGTTTGATTCAAAGAGGTGATTGATATGGTCAATTTATATATCAAACAAGGGGACTTGTCGGACAGGCCATGTATTAACTTCCCAGGATAGATTAGCTCTATGCTATCTTGATCATGTCTACCACCTAATTTCTTTGGATTCATTGATGTAGGCCAACAGAAGAACTCTTTTTTATATCAGAGTTCCTCAAAAAAAGTATTTTGCTTAGCTAAGGCATGTTTCTTTTTCCTCCGAAGCTTGATAATGCACCATGCATGAAGAATGGGTTAATAATTCTAAAGTCTTGCTCCATGAATAATAACAAACAAAGCATGAGAGAAGGAAGTTGTTTCAGCTGGGTTTCACAGAGGTTACAAATGATGCGTTTGGGGACTTTGTGGTTGTTGATGAGGACTATCTGAGTTGGAAGAGGTTGGATGCAGTGAGATTGTTAGTCTTGAGGGGCTTCAGACAAGTTTTTTTTTTTTTCCTGGAGATTCATATTAAACAAAAGATCTCTCTTTGGGAGAACTTCTTCACAACGAGGCAGGATGGCAATTTTGCAGCCTATGCTGATGAAGAGAGCTGAATTTCAAGCAAGTGCTATAGGAAACTAGGGGACGAAGTTAGCAAGGGAAATTATATCATTGTGTTTCGTGTCTCCATCGGAGGGGATGTCCTTCCGAGGTGGTTGACCGACATGAGATGCTTGTAGTCACCCCATGATCGACCATTCTTGTTATGCTGGTTCAATTTAAATTCTTTTGGTCTTGGGTCGTCGACAGAGGTCTGGTGACAGTCGTGGAGATTAATAGGTGCATGTTGTCCCTCCTTGAATCAATAGAGTTTGGATGAGAGATTGCGTGCTGAGTTCCCCTTCTTCAAACTCGATAAATTGGGATGGGAATAGAGGATAGAGAGGTCGGCGGGAGAAAGGATAACATGTCGACAGGGGTATTTCAGTGAAAATAGATGCAAATTCATTTGTAAAAGGGTAAAATAGATAATTGGGAATAATTGATTCATCGCTATAATATTTTTTGTCTTGATCAGTAAGGAAGGTTTTTGTTGCATTCTTTAAAAATCTAGGAGAGGCTTTTTGTTAAATTAAAACTATAAGGAAGGTATTTATGATTGTCAGAAACTATAGGAGGAGATTTTTATGATTGTCATAAACTTTAAGAGAGGTTTTTTGTATTTTACCCTATTAATAAATAAATAAATAACATGTATATATAGAGAGATAGTCAGATCAAATAGGGGTGATCCAAAATCTGAAATAGGGATATTCAAATTTGACAAAATAGGATTGGATTGCCATCCATTTGCACCCCTAGGGTCAGAGCTTTGCATACTTTAGATCAATAATTACCTACCAGGTGGCAAATAAAATTGTTCTCTTGTTTGTTTCAAGAAATCCGAGGGATTTGAGGTACAAATGTTCATAATTAAAGTGCACTGTGATGTCACAGAAAGGTTACATATTCCTTGTTCATTCACAGGTCCTTTCGGTATATTGGGTTGAAGTGGAGGCGTAAATGTATCAATTTGGAAATATCGTTTGGGACCACTTTGGCTTCAGGGAACACTATTAGTCCTTTTGCCTGCAGGATCAGTTCACGCCTGGATAAAGCCCTAGAGATCAGACTCAGAACTGGAATGGGGTGTGGCCCGGACCATTAATCCGTTCAAAAAAGCAGCAAAAACAAATGCTTAATTTTATTTGATCAGGTGAAGCCTCGTAGCGATTCAGGGCCACTGAAAAAAACAGAGCCTGCCTAATCCTGGTTCTGGCAGGTTTGGGCCTTGTAAGTGCAAACCCAGCCGGGCCTACTACTTGCATGCATCTAGCAGGCAAGCAAGGTTTTAGGTTCCACAAATTTCGGCCATTTGGCACCTTTAATTTTCTATAAAATGTTTTCAAATTTTGGAATTTGGTGAGAGTTTTTTTGTTAAAATATGTTTATTTCATTAGTATTTTATATCTACATTGCTTGCTGTTACTTTATTATATAAAATTTTAATTGGAATAGGAGTTTTTTTTTTTTTTGGTATTGAATCACTCATCTTTTTGCCTCCATAAAGGCCGTATTTCAATATTTCTTGGCATAGTACAATACTTTTTCTAGCAATACTAATAACTCTTCTCAAAAGTGATGAGAACAAATAAAAGGCTCAAAAACTACATTTCGCCTGAGACTACCTAGTTTACGTGCCAATCAAGCCACCACTCTATAGATGATTAGAATAAGAATTCAACTATGACTTTTCATTAATTCACCTTTCATAAGATGTATTTTCACATTTCACAAATTATATTTTCCACTAAGACTTTACCAAATTTAACTACTACATTTTTTTTTCTTTTTATCAATCCATTCATCATAGATTTTGCCCAGTATGAATTTTGGGTAAAGTACTCTGCAGCTCATTGCAGAATTCTGAATTACAGCCCCCATATTTTATTAGTAGTCTCTCTATAAATCACATCCTGTCTGTAGATTTGACATCAATCCACGGTCAGAATTCATCCCCAATACGTAGGGCTAAATATTTCTGACCTTAGGCTGATCAGTCATTCTCCCAATTTTTTTTTTCTTGGCCAAGGGCTTAAAGTGTGTGATCATACAAGTTATTACCAACCTCTTCTCAAGTGTAATGATTTATTGCTTGTAGCATAGCCAGTAACAAGGATTGCTTATCAAATGGGGGGAGAACATAAAATCATGATTTTACCTACTATTATTAATCCTGGCTTCCTATTTTTTCTATTTCAAGAATCTCTCTCTCTCTTTCTCTCAATTGTTTATATTACGAAGCAATAGCCTTGACAAGATCAAGTATAGAACAGTGTCTCTGTCTCTTTATCCTTGTCGTCACCCAATAGGCAATAGGTGAATACCTTCAAAGCCCAAACCTGGAGGTTTCTAGTTCAAAATCTAGGATTTGTATATTTGATCAAGACACACCACCATCTTTTTCTCCCTGTAATACTTTCCTCAACTCCTCCATGGCTCCTCCTTTTCCTCTTCTTCCTTCTTTCCCCTTCTTCCACAGTTTATAACCTGCAAAGCAGAACAAAAAACAGGGGCTTCTTCTTCTTCTTTATGCTCTGAAAGTCCATAAAACAACCCTCCTCTCCTTCTCCTTATAGTCTATAATTCAAAGGCCTCTGAAATGGCCTTTGATGACGAGTGTGATTACCTCTTCAAGGCTGTTCTGATAGGAGACTCTGCTGTTGGGAAATCAAACCTTCTCTCAAGGTTCTCCCGAGATGAATTCCACCTTGATTCCAAACCAACCATCGGAGTTGAATTCGCCTACCGGAACATAAAGGTTGGCGAAAAACTGATCAAAGCTCAGATATGGGACACAGCAGGACAGGAAAGGTAGGCACAAAGCATCTCACCCATCTGCTCTTCTTCTTTTGCTTAATTCTTCTGCTTGATATTTGGGCATGTTGTTATCATGCTAATTTTCTGCTTATAATTTAGTCTACAATTAAACTAGAGATAGATACTCCTGAATCCTGATTCTATAATCTCTATTTTAAACTAAAAAATTAGAATTCACCTAACCCATATGAGGAAGGAAAGAAAGAACAAAAGTGGGAGAATAATCGAATTCAATTACCTTGTTCCGTATAACAAATTCAGAGAAAGGTGGTCTAGTTAGGAAATTTCCCTCTGGATTCCCAAAGAAAGTGACACTCATATGGGTCTAGATCAGACTGAAATGTGAACCAGGTGACGACATAGCCCGAGTGTGTCCCACACCAATTATTTTCATCCTTTTATTGGGTAAATTGGCCTTACCAGAGGATCCCATTGATGAGGTCCAAGTACATGTAAAGTTACAATCTCAAATCAAAGTACATAGGGAAAGGTACATACAGTAGAGACATTCCTTTTGGCCGAACTATTAGCTAGTGACCTTTTTCTGCAATAATTCTTCTGGGTTTCGAGTCCCAGAGTGCAACATAAGTTAGCTTGATCACATTTAGCTAGTTTGTGATTCATTTGATCCTTATGGTTAACAACTTTTCTATTTTCTGATGTCGATCCTGTTAAGGTATCAGGTAATTTAGGTACTTGAACTACTAACTTGTTATGTTGTTGAGGTGGGAATTAAATTAACTGGGTTGTTATGAGCTTGACAGTTCAGTAAAATAAGAAAACCTAAAAATATTATATCATCAGAACAAAAGGAACTTGAGATGTTCACAGGAAAGAAATCAAATAATAATAATAGCAACCACCGCCACCATAAAAAGAAAATGGGTTTGTTAGTGGGTTGTTTGAGGAACAAATTTAAACTACCAAAATAATAAGTCTTCCATGTGGCTGCATAGTTAGGGGCCCAAAAGGGCCCCACATGTTCCCTTGCTATGTGTTCAAATTTCAAAATATGCCCTTTTTTCTTGAGCATTTTTAATTGGAGCCACAAAATTGAAGCATTGAGCAATCCACATACAATGTCAAAGGGCAAAATGTAGGGGAATGAACACATGTAGCAGAAACATGTTTGGTGGATCAGAATAGGCAGCACTTTTCCTAGTAAGTAATAATTACGAAATTTGCTTTTGGGTTCATTGAAATGAAAATCTCGGTGACTTGTAAACAAGATTTGAGTTGTATATCATAAATTAGAAGTACAGAGAGAGTTAAGAGGTTGGGGAACTTTGGTTCCTACCACATGGTAATCAAATCAAGCAGCTAAACCTTAGACAGCTAAGAAAAGGTGGACTAATTCATTAACTCGTGAGGCATCATCAATACATTGTCGGCATTCTTTCACATTCACATTGAAAAGTTGGAGATGATAAGGCCACCCTACCTACCATGTGTTTCAATTATCTTTGCTTCCACTTCAAAGCTAGAGTCCTATTTCTTAAATAAACTTGATTTGGCTTTTCTTCCCCCAGTACCCTTTTCTGGCACTCTTCTCTCTTCCACTCTGGATCTCTTATCCATAAGAACTCTATCCATGCCTACTCATAAAATGCTATTTCCGTGCATTAAGGCATGCATATAAGATGATGAAATGTTGCCCATGTGTGGCTGCGATGTTACTTGGATAGGTGTGGATAAAATTGCCATGAACAGGAAATCCAGACTTTCACTCTCTTTCTCTTTTCTGGGTCTTTCATTCAATGGCTATTTGACAAATCACCCTTACAATCTACACAAGAGAAAATGTTAACTATCATTTTCATGATGGTTTCTGTTGCCTGAAATCAATGGAAGTCCAGGTTAGAGTTGAATTCATAGATTGCAGCCCAAGCCCCAAGCTATAAGCTTAGCTCATTTAAGCAAGACAGCCCACACTCAAGTCAATTTCAGCTGGGGCTTTAGATATTGCATTAAGGAATGCTAATCCTGCTGAGAATAGGAATGATTTCATTTACAGCATGCGTTCAGTCCAAGGTGAACCCATTGCTTTGCAAGCATTCATGAAGGCTCTCTAATTCTATAACACCCAGTATTACTAACCCCATTTAGAAAGGGCCAATGCCCTAAAATGGAAAAATATAAGGCAAAAGTTGGGTTGGTCATTCCGCCATATCGAGCGCACTAACTTTCATATAAGAGATGCCTCTAATTTAGAGGGCCGGTCATTAGGGCACATCCTAATTTTGATATATTTGTCATAGCCAATAATCCAGTAGTCAAGATGGTCATTCGGCATCCCTCCAAACTGGAAAAACAACATAAAATCTGGGAAACAGTAGGCTCTCTATGGTATGGCCCATGGTTATCAAAATCGGACTGGACAGGATTGTTGGATTAAAAAAATCGGGAACTGGTCAGGTAATTGGTTCCGTTTTATCTCATAATCTTTATTTTGCTAAAAATCATTGATTTGGTCAGAAAATCATTGACCCGAACAATCAAATCATTTAACAGTTTTTGATCGTTTTATAATTTTTTTAATTTTTTTAAATTTTTATCAGAATGGGCCATCTGTTTGACCCGGGAACCAAACCCCTGACCGGTTGGTTGTTCGGTTCAATTTCAAAAACCTTAGTATGGCCAATGGGCCTGGTGTGTTAGAATTGAAAAGAGGCACAATTCAACCTACGAAATCATGTTAATGGTAGCAATGTTTACTTGTTCATAGGGTTGGCATTCCCCTTTTTTTATTTTGCATTTTTTGTAGGGGAGTAAGTAGGGCATATCCATTTTTTTATAAATGAACGCATCTATGATAAAAGGACAAAAGAAATCAGTATTGGATAGGGTATTTCTGTATTTTAATGCATGTGCCCTTGGAGAAATGAGTAGCCGTGTGTTGTCTTGCCCTTTTATTAAAAAAGAAAAAAATTAGATGTGCCCAAATCAGTAGCTCTCTTGTGTTTCTTTTGGGGCCAAAGGATGTCCCTTTACTCTCTTCTGAAGTGAGCGTTATTCATTTACAGATTTAGAGCAATCACCAGCTCTTACTACCGGGGAGCTTTGGGTGCTTTGCTAGTATACGACATAACACGACGAGCAACATTCAACAATCTGAGAAAATGGATAGACGAGCTCAGAGAGTTTGGAGATTCAGACTTGGTGATTGTGTTGGTGGGCAACAAATCTGATCTGGGTCAGAAAAGAGAAATAGCTGAAGAGGAAGGACGAGAGCTTGCAGAGAGAGAAGGCCTCTGCTTCATGGAGACATCTGCCCTGGAGAATTTGAACGTGGAAGAGGCGTTCCTACAAATGATCAACCAAATCCATGAAATCACAAGAAAAAAACTGCTGGAGGCAAAGATGAACGAATCATCTGCACCCAGTGCTGGCAAAACCATACTCAATCTAGACGAGGTGTCTGAAACCAAGCAGCAGACGAACTGTTGTTTGAGGTGATTTGCTTGCTTGAAGCAACATTCCATTCCATGCACACTTCCTGTACACACCTCTCTTGTTTGTTTTTCCTTTTGATTTCTGTTTGTTTACTTGATTCGTCTTGCCAAACTCAACAAATCAACAAAAGATTTAGAGGCCAACTGTATCGATCAGTGACGAGACGATCAGATGTCCCTTTAGTGCCTTGATTTCCTTCAAAGTAAGGCTGGCCTGTTACCGTTCAACTGGAGTAACCCAAAACTCATAGATGGAGACATACTGGGGAATCATACAGCGTTTTCAGTCGTGCATTGAGAATATCTCCTGTACTTGCATATTGTCCTTTGTGAGAAGATGTTGCGGATGCATAAATGTGATGTGCTGTGAAGTGCATTCTGTGAGGAGAAAATGTGACTTCCAATCCATACCGAGACCTTCTTTTGAGAGAGCTGAGATCTTCTACCAATAAAACACACTCCAACCCTCTACCAACTTGATCTAATACCACACATCTCATCATGAGACTGGGGCCCGCTATGTATGAGATTATGTTGGTAGAGGGTCGAGAAGCCTATGGAACTGATAGAAGTATGTGGTCAGATAAAGGGGAAAATGATTAACGAAAAGAATAATCTAATAAAGGGTAATTTACGAAAATACCTTATATACTTAAGGATTTACTCAAACGGGAGGACATCTGTGCCCCACAAGGGGGCACCCACAATATCCCCGCCCTGTATTGGGAATATTTCCCGAAGATAGTACCAGAACTGATGATGTCAACATCAAGAGATGTTTCCAATACATGGCAGGGATGTGTTGTGAGACGTTGTAGGGCAGAGATCTGAACTCTACCCAAACCTATCATATAATTTGTGTTTTACTAAAATACCCCATAATGTTTGCAACTGGTTTACTTAATCAATCTTCTTTCATGAACCAGTGGTTGTTTATTCCAAAAATACCACTAACAACTAGTAAGTTTTCAGAAAAAAAAAAAAAAAAACAATGTATAGTTTTTTCATATCTACCAAATAATGCTTGGTTTCGACAAAATGAAGAAGAGATGGTGAGGGCGTCCGAGATCTTAATCTACAACAGCAACATACCTTCCTTCTTTGAATAGCAAACAATCCAAACATAATTGAATTGAATGGAATGGGTTGTAGAGTTGCACTTCATTTTCCTTAGGCTTAGTTTGGAAGGAGTACAAATGCAAATGTGTAGAGTGCAAAATCTTAAATTTTGTATTATTTTGTATGTATTTACACTGTGCATAGCATTTGTACTTTTTCCAGACTGAGCCATAATAACCATCATTGTCCACTTATGTATGTCAGAAGGTTGATTAAATAAATCAGTTGCAAATTATAAGAGAGGTTTTAGCAAAACACAATTATAGGATAGGTTTAGTAAACCTGTAAAAGTATGTGGGGAGTCTTAGCAAATTACCCTTTATGCTGTTTTTGGTTACAATGCAAATAAATTTGTACTGATGCAAAATCATGGCAGTGCAAATGATATGTGTAAATTCTGATTTATTTTTGTTTCAAATCTTAGTTTATTTTGTTTGAATGTAATAAAAATAAAGTAAATTAAGAAACGAAACAGAATAAAGTAAAACCCAAAACAAAATTAAATAAGAATTTGCATTTTTTTCATTTGCACTCTCATGCATTTGTATTAGTACAAATAAAATTGCACATTAACCAAACACGGCCTTAATAAACAATTCTGGAGAAAAGAAATTGGGGAATAATTTAATAGAGCTTTTATGCCATTTCAAATTTATTCAGGAAAAAAAGTATATAATTAGGACTTGATCTTCGCCCAATTGATCTCATGGGTGGAACAGATGCTGGCAAGGTTGTCAGACTTAGACTAGAATGGGAGGTTGAACCGGTGATCACGGACCCAGGGACCTTTTTGGACCATGGCTAAGTAATGGTTTTGACGGTTCGAATTAGTTAACTATCCAGATTAACTGGTAAAATCATAACACTAGGGGTTTAATTCGGATTGGTCCAAGTTAATATTTTACACTGTTTTAGGCTTGGGGTTTAGGTAGACTTCATTTGCAATTTTGACAAAATTCCAACCTTAACCCGCCCAAATTGCACCCGTACATTTAACATTCCAGTTCTCATTCTAATCTAACAATATTGCAGGTAGACCTATTTATGGATTGGATTCGGGTTTGACTTTGTAAAATTTTGAATAAATCATGGTTTTTAAAAACGAATAGGTGATCGAATCGGTTAGGGATCCGGTTATCGGTTCGAATGGTCCAACTGTTCTGACAAAAAAATAAAAAATTTGTAAAAATTATAAAACGGTCAAAACCGTTCGAACAGTTCAAACGATTAACCGACTGATTCAACACTTTACTGACCAAAATCAACGGTTTTATAGGAAAAAACAGTTTTAAAGGAAAATGGAACCCCTGATTTTTCCGGTCTAATTGTCCGATCCAGTCTGGTTTTGAAAACAGTGGAATAAACTCAATTTAAAGTCCAAACCCAAAGCCCAGCCTGTAAACAGGTCTAATCGCAGGCCTCCATTATTAGACTATAAATGGATTGGACTCAATAATTTTAGATTTAGGCCAAATTTAGCCAAATTTATTTAAGCCAGATTCAAATATCCATTTAACTATAATTGGTTATAATCAGATCATTGCTTCATCTGATGAAACATATGCGTATGCAGACTATTATTTTTAGAAATAAATTCTTCAGAATCAATTGAGAATTAGGGTTAGATATAATAGTGAGTCGAATAAAAACAGCAACAAAAGCACATCCAAGATTTAATGCAGTCCGGCATTTTATTTGTATGGCCACAAATCCTATGAAATTCAATGTTTTCAATTAACTGTATCCAAAACTGACTAGCAAACTTAATGTAATTTCACTGAAATAGGATTTTCAAGGTTTTCAATTTTATATAATTGAAACCATATTGCAAAACCCACTAATGATCACTTCCATCCTTGCCCGCCTAGCAATACATTTATATATAATATATAAATATTATATAAATGATAAAATATTTTATTTTTATTTAAATTTAGGGCTGCAAATAAGTCTTATCAGATTTGATTTGAATCTAAATTTGATCTAGTACAAGCCAGATTTGGATACCTCCCTTGGTTGAATTGGAAAAGTCGATCTGTTTAATTAACGGATCAAATCGAATATACTCCATTCTGATCTGCCACCACCAGATCAGCTCTATTAGATATGAAATGTTATATATGTATATTTTATATATATTATTTATATAATCATATATTGGATAAATAATGTAATATATTATTTATATTATATCGCCATGTTTTTTTACTATAATCCAATTGAATCAGATTTTAGTTGGATATCCGAGAAGATATCTGAATTTGAATTCAAATCATAATCTGTTATTGAATTTGGATCAGTCAGATTTTTATTGAATTGGAATGTATATACCCTTTGCCTAATCCAATTTGATCATATGCAGCCCTATATAAATTATATTATAGCATATATAAATTAATTATAGAGGCCTAAATCCCAGCCTGTCCTGGCCCATAATCACCCCTAGAGTCCAGGGGTAGTTAGAATTAGGGGTGTTAACAGTGTTCGAAAATCTGATTTTGAATTCGAGATTTGATATAATTTAATCGAATTCGGATAATTTAAATATATAATCGGTCGAATTCGGATAACATCTGATGCAGTTCGATAAATATCCGAATTTGATCGATTATTTAATTTTTATATACAATATATAAAATATTTAAATGTTTTATATAATTTATATATATAATAATTAATTTATATATTTATATATTTTATATAAATAAAATATTTATTTTATATATTTATTAATTACCTAAATTAATTAATTGATCAAAATTAAATCAAATTAAATATTCAAATATTTAATCAAATTCAAATTTGATTTGTTTGCACCCCTAATTAGAAGGAACCATTTGTTTAGTGAAGTAGGATTTCTTGTTTGTCACTCTCTTTCTTTTTCTTGTATTGGGTCTCTCGATGTTGTTTAGTCTGTGTGCATGTTTCTTGTAATCTGAGCATTGATCAATGAAGTCTAACCAGTTGGCTTAAAAAAAAATTCACATCAATGCAATGAAATCCAAAGAATAAGAAGAAAAGGGTAAAGTTTTTCATATTTAGATCATGGAAGAAAGTTATTGAAGGCAATAAAGAACACAATAGTAGAATATCAATTATTTGAAATACAAAACTCCAAAACTCCCAGGCCCTGTTTGCTTTTCGGTAAGTTACTTACCCAGGTTTACCTGGGAAACACTTACCCGGGTAAGTGCATTTACCAATGTTCTTTTATTTCTCATGTAAATAAGGCAATGACCATTTTAGCCATAAAAATCCATTATTAAAAGGGAAATTTTTGTCTCATTCAAGTATTGGCAACTTCTCCTCCTAGGTGTAAAAGTTATTTACCCACCTAAGAGATGGGCATCACTTACCTGGTCCCTACACAAATTTGAAAAAATAACATGGGATTCTTGGTCAATGGGAACCAAAATCCCATTGACCAACTTTCCCCCTCTCAAAATCCAAAAAAAGAACACCCCTTCAATATTTACTTTTTCACATCACTGTGGAGCCACCTTTTTTGTCTTCCTGACTTAGAAGAAATTAGGGTTAGGGTTCTACATGAACTGAGCGCATGCCTGCATCTGAGCTCCTATGGTTTATGAGACTTAGCCAAGCTTGGGTGTGCTTAGCTTGCCCTAAGCTTGTCCTGCTGATGAAATTAACATTACAAGTTTAATCATCCTTATTGTTCCTTGAAAATTCTTTTTCTGGATGTAAGATGGAAATCGAGGAATAATGTAAGCATGGGAGAATAAATGGAGAAAAGGAGGAAATGATAGTTTACTTTATTGGGTCTGGATCTCCTACACTTCTTTCCATCACTACCATTCAGTGTGTGATAGGTGTTTTACCATGTTTGGGTTTGACTATCATAATGGAAAGACATGGTACTAGGGATGGCAATTTTCCCCGTCCCCGACGGATACCTGGGCTCCCCGATTCGGCGGGACCAAGTATGGGGAGTGCTTTGACGCGGTTGGGGTCAGGGATGGGACTAACATTGAATCCCCAATCGGGGACGGGGATGGAGACGGGGATGGGCGTGGGGAATGCAATCCCTGCCTCGCCCCGGCCCCGATTAATATAATATGTACAATATATTATTTATATATAATATTAATATATTATATATTATTTGATTAACAAATAACAATTTCAACTAACAATTAATTAAACATTACACAAATTACAAAAACTCAAAAAGAGTAAAAAAGTAAAAGACTAAAAAGCCAAAAACTTAAAACTCTAGAGACTCTTCTACTACCACTCGACAAATGAAGAAGAAAGAACAGATGCGGCGGCTGAAAGCCTGAAACTCAAAACCCTAGTATGGTAGTGCCCTATTCTTCTTCTTCCGTTGAGAGACTCTTCTACTACCATTCGACGGACAAAGAAGAAAGAACAGATGCGGTGGCTGAAAGCCTGAAACTCAAAACCCTAGTATGGTAGTGCCCTACTCTTCTTCTTCCGTTGATCTATTCTTCCTTCTTCGTCTCTCTCTCTCTCACAGGTGAGGCAATGCTGCAACTCAAAGCCTGTAATGGTCCTCTCTCTCTCTCTCTCAATGCTTTTGATTTCTGACTTTTGAAATCTCAAATAGATTACAGATCTATATCTACTTCAGTACATATCTGAATCTACTCACATGTCGCAAGTCTGGAGTCTCTCAAGTCAGGGATTCGGGTCTCCACGGGGAACTCATCCCTGTCACGGTCGGGGATGGAGGGGAATTTCTTTCCCTAACTGGGATCAGGGACGGGGACAGGGGATGATTTGGGGGTCGGGGTCAGAGATGGGGAATGTAATCCCCGCCCAGTTGCCATTCCTACATGGTAATATAAAAACTTAATCACAATCAATCAACCGGTATCACAATAGAAGCGACCAATCAGGTGGTATTCATTAAATTCATAGGGTGCTTTTATTGGTCAAATCTCTTTTAATACCATGTCTTTCCAGTATAATAGAGGCACGTGTTACAAATTGAATGAAAGTAAAAAAAAAAAAAAAACAAATAAATAAATAAATATGAGGTATAAGAAGTTTGGATCCAATGGGTCGATACAATGGTTCGAAAGTTTAACTCCCTAATTCAGTCACATTTCCAAATATTGTTAGGCATGCAGGTTAGACAAGATGATTGATTCCAAGTCCAGGTTTCTGCACTAATCAATCGCTGTGTGAAAGGTATTCAGGAAAAACTTTGGCTGTTGAGAACGTTTTTGGGCATGACACATTACTGTGGATGTGGAATAAAAGAGCAAGGCTTAGTTTGGAAGGAGTACAAATATAAATATATAGAGTGTAAAACCCTGTATTTTGTATGTATTTGCATTGTACATATTTATATTTGTACTCCTTCCAAATTAAGCATAACAGTTTGAATGAGCAGGAAACAAAATTGTATACACCTGGATGGGCTATGTTTTGCGAGTGAACACACCAGTATTCACTGTGGATCACATCGAGGCCCATCCATACTGAACACTGGCATGTTTACTCATGGCAAGTAGCTTAGCCTGGTGTGCATGATTTTGTCTCCGGCCAATCCAGGCCCAAAGAGTAATTGCCCTTGATTTTCTTTTGACCAAAAGACATACAGGACTGAATGGGTTTACCTGTCATGCAAAAAAACATTACCAGCAGCCTTACACATTACAATGAAACAACTGGCAAACAATGATTGGCTACCGGAAGCAGTGCCAGAAGAACACTTATAGAATGTGATCTCTGCCACATCAAAACGGGGATAGCCCATCCCTCAAACCCATAAAACCCCCTTACTATTCTGCCATGTGAAAGTAGGGGAGCAACTGACCACAGGTTTGGGTTAAAGGTCAGCCCAGATCCAATCCAACACAATTCAGGTTGGGGTTTGGTTTTGGGCAGGTTAATTGGGCTTAGAGGGGTTGATCAGGTTTGAAAGAATTCATATATATATTTTTATGTAATCATTTTTTTTTGGACTATATGACCCAATTTAAAAGTAGAACTGATTAAAAATATGTGCAAAATTTCATTTACTAATGTGCATATACATATTATACACATGTATATATGATTACAAAAAAAGTATTATGTATGTATGTACATGACAGACTGGCCTGGGTCAGACTACTCAAGACCTCAATCCAACCCCAACCCATGTTTAGGTCAGGCATGAGTAGGCCCAACCAGTGCAAAAACTCAGATTACATCAGATCGACTTGGATTGGGCATATTCAAGTTGCATCCCTGTGTGAAAATTGGTCATCCATAAGGGAATACTGGATTTGCTACCCACAAGACATTACAGTTATACATTTGGGGAATATATTTCAAAATTTATATTGTCATTGATAGGTCCGAGTCCAGAGAATGTTGCCATATCAAGAGCAAACGTTTAAAAAGTTTGCACAAAGGAGATAGACCTTAAAAATAATGAAACTAATAGGAATTTCATGGAGATGGATTTATCCTTCTCTTTAAGGCTATGTTTGGTTCGAAGGAAAAAGTAGGAGAAGGAAAGAAAACTTAGCGAAACCTATACATAACTTATAAAGGTTTCCCCACTTTCCCAAAGAAAGGAAAGAAAAGAGGGCAAACACATAAGGGCATTCATGATTTAATATGGTTCGGTATTTTGTGCCTATGACCACAGAAGATCCCTATAAAAACTCCATTTGGATTTTTTTTTTAAAGGCTTCAAATTCCATATTATTGAATCTACATTGCAAAACTCTTGTAAAATAAAATTAGAAATGACAGGCAAATTTATTTAGCATCAACACCACTAACAAGAAATGCAAAGAATAAGGAGAAATGGGTACAGTATGCAGCACATACAAGAACCAAAATAATAGAATATCAATTATTTGAAACACAAAATTCCAAACCACTCGATATTCACATTTCCCATCTCTGTAGAGTTGCTGTTTTGTTGTACTGAAACAAGAAATTAGGGTTTTAGTTGTAAATTAATGAGCTAAACTGAGCCCAAGCCTGAATCTGAGCTCCTATGGTTAAATGAACCTTAGCCAAGCTTGGGTGTGCTTGGCTTGCTTAGATAATAACAAACATAAATATTATAATCATTTTCTTATTGATTTTATTAGTTATGGGCCTGATATCATGATCTCTAAATTTGAGCTTCAATTGTGTACTTGTACAAAAATAGTGTAAAATGAGAAAAGCTGAGCCTGAGCTCAACTGTTCGTGAGTCCAAATTGAGACAAGAAAAGCTTGGCTCTTTTATACCACTAACAAACTTTAAAAGATTCCCTTATTATGAGTTAATCAGTTGATCTACTTTACCAAAATATCAATCAACTCATAAAAAAACATGTTAATTAGTGGGGGCATTTTAAGTAAACATGGTAAATAGAAAAAGATATAAAACTGTGAGAGATGTTGAGAAAGAAAAAAGAAGAAAGAGGGACCAAAACCCTCACTTAGTTTATTTAAAGTTTAAACACAGTGAATTAGTGATGGAATGACCCTACAACCAACCAATAGCATTAGACTTGCAGGCAGGGGGCAACCTTCTCAGCTTATAATTTATTCTTCCATTAAGTAGATAAAAGGTGGAAAGAAAAGAAATAATAAAAAAGAACTAAGAAACCATTGGAAATCTTCCGGGAAGGGAGCAAGATAAGCCTACCTTTTCTTTATCTTAGACCCAGTAAGAAACCAGAACGAGGATCCGAAAGCCAACCACCAACACGTCTCTTTCCTTGGATCCAGAAACCAAACACAGATACATCGTTTATCCCTTTGCTAGCTGTTTTTTGTTTTATTTTCTTTCACTCTATCTCAATATTGATTCCGAAATAGTTCCATGTATCTGACGAGTTTGGGGCTTATCATTTCAAATATATTGATGGATAAAAGCTTCAATTATTAGACTTAAAATAAGGAAGAGCTCAGTTAGGACCTGTTCTCAGAGCTTGCTTTGGCTGAATTTTGTCCACAGAGTTTGGTTCCAATGGGGCCTAGTGATGGCACCAATCCACTCGATGTCAAGTTGGTTATAAGGCATATCTCATTTTGAGAAGGCACAGGTTTAAACCGCGGAAAACCAGGTTCTTTACATTGTATGTCAATGGGTCTTGTGTATATTCTGTCACTAACTATTAACCCACTAACAAGGTCTAGTGTATAACACCTGGCCCGTTTAGGGGCTAAAACTGCATCACCGGCACAAAAAATTAAAAAACTTGGTAAAGGTAGGATTTGATCCATAATTTCTGTTAGAGAATAAAAACTTATTCAAAAACCTCGCCCAAGTGGTCTAGTGTTCGCTCCTTGTTGCCCCATTATTTGATTAAATTAAATTTCAACAGAATGTATGGATGGGATTATGTCCACTTGATCGAAAAGGCTCTCATAATTTCCCAAAAGACCAGCGAGAGATCTTAGCGAGTCAGTTGGCATTTGGCACCTTCCACCACCAAGTACAGAGTGCAGGGTTTGTTGAGACAGATGGGGTCCCTATGGCTCCCTTACTTTTCTGCCATGTGAAAGTTGATCGCTCACATAACATCCTCCTCGCCCAATTACCAGTGGAATTTGGGCATTTGTGCACTAAGGAGAAAATAGGGTTGGCCTTACAATATAATAATTCATGGTTCTTAAGCTTGGCAAGTCGAGGTGGAACTTGTTTTCTTCCTCATTCATTGGTTTTCGAACTTGGGAAAGCAAAGTGGACATTTTCCATTTTCAATTCAATCTGCTATGGTGCTCTTGATTTACTCAATGAAAGTGTGATCATTTGATCACTATCCTTTCATGCTTAAGCTGTTTTTCTGGTCCCACATAACAGTTCTTTAATTGATTATTATGGAAAACTTATGTATATTCCAAGTGAGAGTCTTGGTCTGATATTGAAACAAGCAATGTGGGTTATGTTTCCTGATCAATTGCACAATGGTTCCTGACGAAGGAAGATTTCGCCCGACCTCATAATTACGCAGTACGCGGCAAAGGCAACAGTTCAGAACAATAGCGTGCCTAAGGCATGAGCACCAAAGGGAGGAACTAGGAGCCCGAACTCCCTACCAGCAGTCCGAACTCCCTACTAGGAGCCTGAACTCCCTACTAGGAGACCGAACTCCCTACAAGGAGCCCGAACTCTCCCTTAGGCCCCAAGCCTCACACAAGGCAATGACCCGAACTAGCCCACCCCACGACAGTTCGGGACACTCCCCTATCCGAACTCAAGACTTCACCTCGCCCACCACTCCAGCACTCCACCTCCAGGATGCCAAAACCGAACAACCGTACCATTACTGACATCGAGGAAGTCCGTATCCAGCGGCGGTGCACCTAACTGACTCGGGATCTGATGCTTGACAGCCGCATTTCAAACGGCCAATTGCCACCACCACCTGCCACCACCATCTCCAGTTACAGAGATGGCTCCGACAAGAAGCAGTGGCAGTTCTATCCCAACAGAAGGGATGACACCCGAACTGGCAGAAGCACAGAAGTAATCATACCCGACCTGACAAAAGCCTCAGAGTGAGTGCGCGAAGTGGTTATAAAAGGCCCCCTACCCACCAAGAACAAGGTATGTGAACTTTGCGCCATCTGATTTTATCTTGCCTTTAAGAGAATACTAACTTAAGTTTTGGAGCAATCTCACCAGGTTCCCCTGGAGTTCCTTCATCTTCTCCGTTTCAGATTTCCTATAGCATTCAGAGGAAAGACCGTTGACAGGTAGGACTGGCCGGATTGCGTTCCATCAGTTCCACTCTAAAAAATGTTGCTGCAACAAATTTCATCATGTCTGGGCCCAGTAATGCATTTACTAGATAGGTTAGGCAATGATAAGAGTCAAAGGGGGTTGTTTTATTTTGTCCAATCAAAAATCAATTCAAATATCCAGTAAAGAGTAAAGACCCTGCAATGGTGATTCAGCAGTTGGAAGAGTTCTCCTTGATTCCTCATGTTCATTCTTTCTAATAAATAAATCATTTAAATATTTGTTGAAGACCCTAATGTGACCATTCACTAAGAAGTCAATCTTCAAGCTTCTCCTTTCTAACCAGCAATCATTTAAACATCTACAGAAGAAGATTCTAACGTGGTGATTGGCTTAGAAGGTCTTCTCACACTTTTGGGAAAATCTTTTAAAAACTCTAGAGCCATACTCGTGTCACTGAGCAATTGGAGCACAGGAAAGGTTTGTATCTTTATTGCACCACTTATCTGGTTTCATATTGAAAAAGGAGATTTAGCCTTACACAATGAGGAATATTGATTCAACTCCAAGGACCACATCTTTACTTTCTTTTCTTCTCATCTGTAGGGCTATAAAGCAGAGGATGTATGTGAAGGGCTTGGCTTTTTAAAGGAAAGAATGGTATGACAAAGAATGTAAAGAACTTTTCATGATCTAAGTGACCAGCATTTTCCCACAAGATTCCAGTTAAAGACCCTCAAGAATCTTTAGCAAATTCTATCATCAGTCTTTATGGGTCCATCTGGATCAGGATGACCCTTATCCAATCCAGTTGCCTGTTGACCCATCTATGGCTGACACTTGGCGCATTAGTGGGTCGGCAATGCACCGCCATTGGAAGGGTCCAGAATTGATATCCCTGTCTATGACTTCAAGTGAAACTGAGCAAATCACCATAACTACAAAATGCATGAGTTGCCCTTTCTCTTCTAGTGATTTTGCAATGGTTTCTTAGGATTAGTGTCAATCTATAGGGTGGGGTTAACTTCTGACTTACCAAAATTTGGGCTTCTAAAATAAGCACTTATTCAGATTTATTTCCTAAACGCAAATAAGTATTTATTGGTGTGGTTCCAGCCAAAAATAAGTGCTTATTTTTAAGCACTCTCAAACTTAGGCTGAGTTAAATTGAGTTCCAATCGGATTATTGCATACATTGAACTGCTGCAACTGGTGTTCATAGTTTAACAATGGGCCAAATGTTCAATGGTGACATCAAATGTGTTATAAATATATCAATAAAAGCATGAAAATAAGAATGCATAGAAAATCAATATAGAAAAAAAAATGGTGGGATTATTATTGGTTCAAACTGCACTAATGATAAATTGTTTTACACTTTGTGCCCCAAGCCCAGATAACGGAGGTAGGTTGTGTAAGGTTGGAAGCTGACATAACCCTTCACCCATCCAATATAGATGTATTAATCATCATTAGTTAACTAAAGAATCATTTAGGGGATTTCTGAATGTCTTTTTTTTTTTTGTTTTTGTTTGTTTTTGAAATTACCACATCATCATAAAAATAAACATATTTTTGAATTATGTTTTTGTTTTGAAAAGCAAAGACAAATTTGTTTTGTTTCATTTTGAAATAATTGAAGTGATGGTTTCAAAACAAAAAACAAAGTTTTTCAAATGACTTGTTGGAAAACAAGATTCTTTAAACCAGAAATTCTAGAGTACATTAATTAATTCCCGTTTTCAATTTCGGAAATGAAACACATATGCAACCAAGAATATGTTTTCTGTGTTTTTATTTTAAGAACCAATCTATTTTTAAATTAGATGGTTTTAATTTGTTTTTAAATTTTACATTAAGAAAAAAATAATTTACATTAACAAAAACCCTTTAACTTATAAGTTTAAAATATAAATTAATGAAAAAATCTATATTACCGGAAATGCATGATATAAGAATAAGACTTTAAAAATCACCCTCCTGGGAATTTGATAAATAACCACATGATCGATTACCATTTTTATGATACAGGTTGATTGGATACAAGCTTTTGATCATAGTTGAACCCATAAACTAATATGTGGAAATGATAAAATATAGTAATTAAATGGTCATCCGATTATTTGACCAAATAAACCAAACGGTTAATTTCTGAGAGGAAGGGCGGTCGGTTCACTTTTAATTTGTGGGTGGAGAGGTGGCACATGGCACAACCCAATGGCACTGAATCTCATGGACTACAGAAATTCAGGTAAGAATGACAAATTTTGTTTTCTTTTTTTCTTTTTGTGTGTCTTTTAACTGTTTATAAAAGAAGAGATAACACCTTTAAGGTACTCATAGTTATTTATAACTGTTTATAAAAGAATTTACACCCTTTCGGTCTTATGAGGACTGAATTCGAATTCATAAAGAATTCACTTTTCATGCAAAAAGAATATAGAGAGACTAAGCAATGAAAGAGGCACAAACCTTGACAAGTTGAGTTCCGACGTCTCAATCGTGCGCATTCCCTTCAGAATTCAGATTCCTCACTTTTTTATCCTTCCATTCCATCTTTAGCCGTGTGGAATCAAAAAATATTTATATTTACATAGGAAAAATCTACAATATGGTATCTAAAGAATTTTGATAAATACCACTCAATTGATTAATTTCATTTCGGTATCCAAAGGGTTTTCGGATATGATGTCATTTCGGTAGCATAAAAGAACACTGATATTTATTTAACTGTAAAGAAAAGACTTTTGGTGGGCATGCCGGAGTGGTTATCGAGCATGACTAGAAATCATGTGGGCTCTGCCCGCGCAGGTCCGAATCTTCCGCCCACGTTTAATTTTCTTTCTACCAAAATGATCTTTTGCAAATTGCAGGCGGCTTGGTTGCGTAAAAGAGCTTGATTTTGATATGAATGTCATCATATATTCTTCTTCCAATTTTTTATTTTATATAATTTGCTTCTTGGTTTTTTTGCTTGGAAGGTTCATTGATCATCCATACAAACTGTATGTGGATGTGTTTCAATCTCCTTGTAGTTGCAGAAAGTCGTTTTGTTTTTTGGTGAACTTCGAAAGGAGCTTTTTCTCTAAGGAATATCATCTTTTCTACTTTGTTTCTTGGAAGAAACAATTATTAACAGAAGCTTTTAGAGATCAAGGGCTCCAACTATCTTGCAGATCTACATCACCTTGTCTTTTATAGGCCAAATGTAGCTAATTGCTCACTACCAAAAACTTGAAAGACTTGTAAAGTTTAAGGTAGGCCGGTCCCTATGGACCCAATTTCAGAAAAGGGTCGAATTTGAACCATGTTGGCTTAACTCTAAAAGGTTGGAAGTATCGGGCCGGGCTTTACTTCGCTCCTAACCATGGATGGATGAAAGCGTCCGGCCACCTCTTGATTTTCATATCTAAAACTTAAACCCCTAATCTCTAACACTAAGCCCTAGAACAAACACGTAAAATGCAGTTGGTCGGATGCATATCCTCCAACCGGGTAGAAGCCAAATATTTCTCCAAGTTTCAATATTCTTCCTTAACAATTTTATATATCGACCGATTCAAAGGGGCAATGCTTCCCGATTCTTATAGTTCCGTGTGTGGATATGCTCATATGCCCTTATGATATTAAGCTTTGAACATCCACATATTCCTTACGCTTAATTTGGGAAGAACGTATAATATACAAGATTTGGAAATATGTATACGAATTTTATATTGTACATATTTATATTTGCACTTTTACCAAACCGTACTTTAATTTTTACTACTTCACATATCAATTGTTTTAAAAAGCAATACATATCGCAATCCGGATGAGCTGGAGACAAAATCTGGCTGAACTATCTATCATGGTGGAACACGCCAGTGCTCACTGTAGACTCTGAGACCCAGCTGTACTGAACACTCCCATGTTCAACCCCTTCGTATCATACAATAAGGTATTGAAATAATTTAAACCTAGTGTAAACCAACAATAATTGTAACCAAAGCCCAGTTCTTTTTTTTTTCAAAAAATATGTGGTTTATAGTGGGTCAAATCAAATCTTCTCTAAAATTGAAAAAAAAAAAAGAAGAACAACTAAAATCACATCTCAAATGGAAGACATACAGAATTAGAAGCAAGCAGAATTGAGCTGTATATCATATACCAATCTTGGGGCTACATTCAGCCGCAGGAATGATTTGGGTCCCAAAAATCAAGATTAGCTGGGGCCAAAAAGAAATAAAATCAGATTGAGATGTGAATATATAACTATTAGTTAAAATGCACTGATTACTGATTTGGATATTGGATGGTTGGGAAGACAAAATTCTAATAAATTAAGTTCAAAAAGAGATGGACAGCGTCAAGGTGTTCCCACTTCCAACCATGAAATAATAATAACCAGTCTAGCTGTGTGGATCAACCAAAGTAAACCATGTCCAGGAATTGTAGGACATCAGACCCATCAGTACATTTGTTGGAATTTGAAAGAAAATTAAATTGGAGTTGCAAAAAGAAGGTAGATGATAGGAATGAGATGACCGGTTAGAGCTTCTGCGTCCTTACCAATAACAGAGCAGGCCACCAATTTATGGTTCATGTTTGGTGCGAAACGTAGGCTTTCCTCCTTTTGATTAATTATCACCACCGACCCCCATGATATTGACTCTCTCTCTCTCTCTCTCTCTTTCAAAAATCAGAGCTACATTTGTTTACATTTTTTTACTGCTACTTTTGGTAAGCATTCAGTGCCCTCATTTAAGCATTGCTGAGGCATAAAATTAATAAGGGTTTGCTAGCTTTGCTTTAGTTAAGTCTTCCATGATGAATGAAGGAAATATTCACAGAATATTCGATCTTAAGCAAATGACACGTGGCAAAGTCATGCCACACTTGTCATTGCTTAATTGCTCGACCGTCTTACTCACCTCCCTCTCTTCCCTCTCCCCCTCCACCATTCTGTTACTGTTTGTTCTGAGGTTTCAGATACTGTTACAGATAAACTCGCCTTCCTTTCAAGAATAAAGAGGTGGGCTCACTCAACCACAAAATTAAGTCGATAAGGCTCACCACAAGTCCCATAAGCATCTCTCTCTCTCTCTCCAAACACCCCTTGCTTTTCTTCTTGGGTGGTACTACTTTGTTTGAAAGCGGTCCCATGAGGAATTGACTGATAGAAGGCAGCTCAAATAGAGTAGAGGCCTGCTCACGTTGAGAGTCGTCAGACCCATTTCTCAGCTATGGAGCATACTCAAACGAGTATGAGCAACACCGGCCCTCAGTGTGTAGAGATAGACATGGAGGTGCACAAGGTTGTTCCACCTCCACCTAGAAGTACGTTCCAGAAGCTGAAGAACAGGCTCAAGGAGACCCTCTTCCCTGACGACCCTCTGCGCCAATTCAAAGGCCAACCTCTGAAGAAGAAATGGATTCTTGGTGCTCAATACATCTTTCCCATCCTCCAATGGGGCCCTAACTATAATCTCAAGCTTCTCAAGTCAGACATCATTTCAGGTCTTACCATTGCAAGCTTAGCCATTCCACAGGTAGCACCCAAATCTTCAGATTAACTGCTCCTTTTGATTGTTTTCTGAAGAATATATAGCTTGATGCCCATTCTGAGTTTTTTCTGTTCTTCAGGGGATCAGTTATGCTAAGTTGGCCAATCTGCCTCCCATCATAGGACTTTGTAAGTAATTCTCTTCTGCTGCAGTAGCCCTCTATCACCTAAAGCTCAATGCAGTGTAATTTATGCTGTGTTATATTGTATGTATACTTGTATGTGCACTGGTTGTGTAGACTCTAGCTTTGTGCCTCCACTTGTGTATGCTGTGCTTGGGAGCTCCAGGGATCTGGCAGTAGGCCCTGTTTCCATTGCTTCCCTGATTCTAGGATCTATGTTAAGGGAAGAAGTATCTCCTGCCCAAGAGCCTCTTCTGTTTCTTCAACTGGCTTTCACTTCAACCTTTTTTGCTGGTATCTTCCAAGCTTCCTTGGGAATTTTAAGGTGACAATTCCTTTTCTTTCTTTCTATTCTATTCTCTTTTTTTTTTATCGTTTGGCTCTTCCCAAGATTTTTGCTCTTTACATTAAGCATAAATGCTCAAGTGCTTTCTGAATTGTCACTGGCTTGATTGATTTCTGGCAGGCTTGGTTTCATAATTGACTTTCTCTCAAAAGCCATCCTTATTGGTTTCATGGCTGGTGCTGCAATTATAGTTTCTCTGCAACAGCTCAAGAGCCTTCTTGGGATTGTGCATTTCACCAACCAAATGGGCATAGTACCTGTTATGAGCTCTGTTTTCCACAGAACAGATGAGGTACTTGTTCCTCTTCTCCCTTTCATGGACCCTATAATCATCATCAAGCAAACAAGAAGATTTTAGCCAAATAATTAGAAAACCAGGAAGATTTGATTATGGGTTTCCATTAATTCCCTGTTTGGTTTTTTTATTATAATCTTGGTTTGTGTTGTTGTTTTGGTGGTATGAGCACAGTGGTCATGGCAAACCATACTCATGGGCTTCTGCTTCCTTGTGTTGCTTCTCTTGGCCAGACACGTTGTAGGTTTTATTCCTCCTAACTATTAACTTCTGTCTGCATGCATAGAACGTTCTGTTTCTTCTTTCTTTTATTTTATTCTTTTCAAAATGACATGTATGCCCCTCCATTATTTCTGAAACGGATTTGATTTCAGTTCACATGATGAATATTGTTGAGAAAACAAAAAAAAAGTTCACATGATGAATATTGAATCACATAAGGTCTGTATTGGAGTAAGTACTAGCTCCATCTACTCCATGCCACGTGGCACACGATCCTTGACCGGCTGGTTGATCAGAGAATCTCATCTCCAATTATGGTACCGCGATACGTCCTTGGAATGAGAGGCTTATCAAATAGTGGGCCTCTTGGACTTCATGGGCTTTATCCCCCTCGAAAAACTAACCATGGTTGATGGATGGACCAGGGGTTGTTGGATTGGAATCAGGTTTTGTCGTTCATACGACGAAATAAATGTTAGTACACTCCTTTGTGTTTCCCGAGGAAGAAAAGATTCCAATACAAGGATATGTGACAAAAGTCTGAGCCTTTACAGAACTGTAGGGCTGTAGGCCCATGGACCATCCAATCATGGTCCACAAATTCTAAATAAATAAAAGGCTTCAAATTGTCAGATCCAGACCCAAATGAAAAATCAGATGGCAAACCGGGTCAGATGTGGTTTTATGGATCACCAAGGCCCGAATAGTTGAATGCATAATCCGGGTCAGCCATACAGTGGGCCCATCTTTAATGGGTGGAGACCGGAGACGCTTTAGATCAATCAGATATTCTCTGTTTTTAGAGGACCATCGTCCATCGATCTCATCACATCTCGTCTTATCTTCTTATATGGTGCAGAACTTGAGAAAACCAAAGCTGTTTTGGGTATCAGCTGGAGCCCCACTTACCTCAGTGATCCTCTCCACCCTGCTGGTTTTCGCATTCAAAGCTCAAAATCATGGAATCGGCATCGTAAATTCTGGGGCCCACAATTCTCATTTTTTATTTTCTTTATTTTTATTTTTATTTTATTATCATATACTTTTTTCTCTGGTGAATTTCGTAGATTGGGAAATTACAAGAAGGTCTGAATCCTCTCTCATGGAATATGCTTAGCTTTCAGAGAAGTCATCTGGGCCTGGTAGTAAGAACCGGGCTCATCACTGGCATTATTTCACTTACAGTGAGTTCTCTTTTCTAGTTTTCTTTCGTCCCAACAATCCTTCCCGATTTATTAATTAAGAGAAGTAAAATTTGAAAATTAAATATTACTTGCAAACGCTAGAAGGAGGGCTTGAACCTCCGACCTTGTGGTTAACAGCCACACGCTCTAACCAACTGAGCTATTCCAGCAATTATTATTTAACTAACGTAATTTAAATATTAATATAGTATATCACTGAGATGCACGTGCACCGCGATTCAGACAATGTGAGCCCAAAATTTCATGAGCCCCAACGAAGCACGTTGTCCGTGCAGCGTAGTCGGGGCAAAAGTCAAGAGTGTAGGAGATCCGGACTCCTCACTCCTCAGGCTCTCAGCTGCTTGCTAGAATTGCTTCCAAACCACGTAGCTTCTTACACTAGACAGGCGTTGCTGATATTTTGAACAGGAAGGTATAGCAGTAGGACGAACATTCGCTGCTATCAGGGATTACCAGGTCGACGGAAACAAGGAGATGATGGCAATCGGGTTGATGAACATAGTTGGCTCCTGTACTTCTTGCTACATTACTACAGGTGCCGCCCATTAATGAACTCCCTTTTGAGCCTTCTCCATACCATGGTCCATAGCTAGACTCCTTCCAGAAGTTCGATATCTGGGTTTCTGATGCAACTTTGGCTGGGTTTCAGGTGCTTTCTCTCGGTCAGCTGTTAATCACAATGCAGGGGCAAAGACTGCAGTATCCAACATAGTGATGGCTGTGACTGTAATGGTGACTCTCCTCTTTCTCATGCCTCTCTTCTGCTACACACCTAATGTAGTTCTGGGTGCCATCATTATCACCGCAGTTGTTGGCCTCATCGATGTCCCTGCAGCCTATCTTGTCTGGAAGATCGATAAATTCGATTTCTTTGTGTTGGTATCTGCTTTCCTAGGTGTCATCTTCATCTCTGCCCAGGGAGGCCTGGCCATTGCAGTAAGTCTGTTTGTTATAATGCTTCAACAGTTTTTCTTTGCAGATAACGTCTAAGATTCATTTAATGGGTAGGAGATGTGTATCTGGAGCATTCACATGGCATGCCTGTAAGACAAGTATGATCTTTTAATTGCAGGTAGGGATCTCAATTTTCAAGATATTGTTACAGATCACTAGGCCCAAAACAGTGATGCTGGGAAATATTCCCGGGACGGATATCTATCGCAATCTCCATCACTACAAGGAAGCCAGAAGGATCCCAGGCTTTCTCATACTGAGCATTGAAGCTCCAGTGAATTTTGCTAATACCACTTACCTCAATGAAAGGTTTTCACCTGTTTCAAAATGCAGATCCTGTTCAATTCAATAATTAGGGTGGCAAAGGGCTGACTCAGGTTGAGCTGGACCTCGAATCACACACACCCAGAAGAAACAACAGGTTCAGTCAGTCAGCCAGTTGGGTCAAGGATTTGCAGCCCTAATTGAATGAAAAGGTTCTTCCTAGGGAAATTCAATGATGATGCTGACCTCTCCTGACACTTCATCTTCTTCCACAGGATCTCGAGATGGATAGAAGAATATGAAGTAGAAGAAGAAGTTGCAAAGCAATCTAACCTTCATTATGTTATCCTAGACATGTCAGGTAATTAACTAATTTCTTCTAAAAAAAATATTTGTTATTTCAGTTAACTTTCTTAATCAGATAAATAATTCTAGTCATCAGAAAATGACCCTCTATGTTGCCATTAATACAAACTTGTATCAAACAGAATTCGAATCATTTGATCATGATTTAGCATAACTGCACAATAAGTAGTGTCATCAGATCTGCTGGATTTTTTCTTAAATTTCAACATGATCTGGAAAAGTCCTACGCACTACTACAATTTTGGTGCTAAACAGCCGAGATGATGAACCATCGACTTTCAACAGATTCATTTATTTCTGAGTGGTGGGCACCCATGAAGTGATAATTGCATAGTGTATGTGATAAACCACATGATAACTACCAGATAGCTAGTGTTAATGTCTTTGTCAACTGCAGTATTGTCAATATATTCGTTTTGAATTCTGGAAATCCAGCCTTTAGGTAATATGTGGTTGGTGGGGGATTTAGTTGCTTCCTAACATCTGTTCATTACCTATTTGGAGGCCATGTTCTATACTCTATTTGGTATCAAGTGTATCTCTGTTTGTCAATAGAAATAAAATATATATATATATATATATATATATATATTAGTTTTCAGCTTCAATCACAGAAGTGAATGTCATAATACCAATAATATATTTATCTTATGCTCATTTTTCAGCTGTAAGTGCCATAGATACAAGTGGATTGTCATTCATAAAGGATTTGAAGAAGGCCATGGAGAAGCGAGGTCTCGAGGCAAGTCAATTAGGAACGTACTTAACTAGAATTTTCTTCATTTCATTCACTGTATGATTACTAATACTATAATGGGGTCGTTGGCATCACAGCTTGTGTTGGTGAATCCTTTGGGTGAGGTGATGGAGAAATTGCAGAGAGCAAATAAAGCCCACGAGTTCATGGCCATGGATTCTCTCTTCTTGACAGTTGGAGAGGCTGTCGCTTCACTCTCGTTCACAGTGAAGGGGCGGACATCAAGCAATAATGTATAATTATGAAAAAGATTGAAGGGGGAAATAGTCATCATTTTTAATTCCTTTCAACTGAATGTTTCAAGGAATGACTCTTTGAGTTATATTTAGTAGCTGTTTGAGTTTGGTTTCTATCATAATCGACCTGAAGCTTGAGTTATACCAGCATATCTTTTATTCAAAATTGAAGAACTTGAAAAATAAAAAAAAATAAAACTATTGCTTCTAGGCAGCCCAGTGCATGAGCCTCCTGCCATTGCGAGGTCTGAGAAGGGACAGATGTACGCTAAGGCCCGCCTTCTTAGAACAACATATTCTATGTCTACAAATCAAATCCTGAAAATGAGAAGGTTCAAAACACTATTATTAGGAATAAATACTTAAAACCCCCCTTTGTGATACACCTCCCTCCATTTTTACCCTAACCCTTAAACCAAATTTGTCAGAATTGAACCAGACACGGAGCCATTTTGGTCACTGGGTCAAAGGTTAAACGGTCGAATGATCCAATTTGACCAAATTAACTCGCTTAAATAAAAATACAGAAAACAAAAATTAAAAAAAAATAGTAAACAATTTCATATCACCTTTCAATTCTATTTTATATCAGAATAAAAAAGAACTATAAGTATTTTAGATTGTAACAGGTAATAACACATGTTGAATTGTATCGTTGTATGATTATTGCTAATGCCAAAGCTGGTCATTTTTGTTTTGCATTAGGTTTCCTTTGCACTTCCGCTTTATTATGTCATATTTGTTTTTTTCTTCCATTGAAACAACCTATTTATAGGCCTACGTTTCTCCTTTCGAACTACTTCAAAGTGCAAACTACCTTCTAAATTATGATTTCTTTCAAACCAATCCACTTCACAAGTCGTAGTACTACAAGTGGTTAATTAGGTAGAAGTATCTTTACGAAACAGTTGGATCGGATCCTTATCATTTGGGAATTGGGACAAGATAGGTAGAGTCGTGGTCCGATTAGTATTTGCTCCAAAAATCAGAACAAGAACCCATCACCATCAGGGGTGCAACTTGGGTTGGCGCAAGTTAACATTTTACACTGTTTTGTCTTGGATTTCAGATCAGGCCATTCAAATTTTTGACAAAAGCCCAATCCGCGCCCATCCAATTTGCACCCCTAGAACCTAGTAACAAAACAACACTAGGGACATCAAAATTCTTCTTTTTTTTTTTTTTGCTACCCATCCTCAGCACATAAGAAGAAAATGCACCAACCATACATGTTGAGGACATGGGATAAAAAACTTTGATCAATCAAAAGTCCCATGAATTTCAATGAATACCAATTAATTGGTTACCACTTTTATAATACGGGTTGATTGACCTAAGATTTTAGAGTTTAATTACGTGCATTCGTTAACATTAAATATATGTTCTATATCTCAACTACATCACATTAAGTTTGCTTACTTTTCATTAATTTATGTTTCCTAAAATATATTTATCATTACATTCAACTAATCACTTCTTTTGTTGCACAATACAGCGAATGCAGCATAAATTTTCCAAGTTTTTAATAATTATATGAAGGGGCAAATTAACCAATGCTATGGACCAAATCTTACTTCAAGTGCCGAATGTGAAAAAGGAAAAAGAGAACCCCCACTTCCCAATTCCCAAACAAATAAAAACATACAACAGCAGTTAGGCCAGACAACAGAAAACCTCACCTACCTCTGATATTACAAAGTTTATTTGTCCTGGAAAGCCTTGAGACAGGTTCGAAAGTTAAAAGCGATGACCTACTTGACAACATCTATGCACTTAGAATTTTCACTAGAAAAGGTCACAATAATCAGGAAAAAATCCCATTATTACAATATGACAAAAATAACTAAAAAGAAAGTATCAATAGAGTTGTTAGACTCTTTGATATTATCCTTCCATTCATTTATCTTCTAATTCAAGAATAAAAGCTAAACTATCTAGCTCCCAAAGTTAATCAGGTTGAAGAGGTTTAAAATCCGACCAGTCTTCAAGTTTTGCTTCACTGGTTGAAGTCATGCATGTTCTGAGATGGAAAAACCAAGAACAGGACATGATGACAAGTTATTCCCAACATTGTCTTTACCTACCAAATCATTATATTACTTGTTCACGGATTCCACTACAAGGTCCCCAAACTTGTAAGAAATCTGAGATTAGAAGATCCCATATAAGAAGGTCGTCATTTGCATCAAAATCCATTAGAAAATTTGAAGGATCATCTGCTTGCCAACTTGAAGATGATGGGTTCTCAGCACGGCCAATAGTCTCCCCACTTCCTTGGGGCACTTCAGTTGTGGCATTTTGCATAGCTTTCACCTCTCCAGATTCACTGAGTTCTTTGCGTTGCCCCTCAACCTTCGATCCCTTGATCATACATGTTTCCCCCACATCATATTTTCCAGTAAAATAACCATCAATTTGTTGAATTCCACAGCTAGAGACTTGCAGGAAATTTGGGTTTAGAGGATCTGACATGAGAAGACTGTCTATATTGAAATCCAGTACTGGAAAATCATCAAAAGGATCATCTACTTGTTGAGTTGAAGAGGATGGGTTCTTAACCTTACCAGTAGTCTCCATAGTTATCTCATTCATCCGATTTCCTTCTTTTCCTTCTATCTGCTGTGGAAGAACAACCTTGTTCCACCTTATGTCTTTAGTGGAAATAACATCAGGATTTTTTACCATCACTGGGGGCTCTTGAAAGATGAAATTCTTCACAGGCTTCTCCTTCTCAGATTCGCCGGTTCGTTTATTTAGCCTCTCAACTTGCAATATTCTCTTGATCAAATTGTTATTCCAGTGGTTCTTGATTTCATTATCTGTTCGACCAGGTAGTCTTCCTGCTATAAGCGACCATCTGCAAAACCAAAATGTTTTTAGATTGCTGTTTCCTTATTCTTTCCATGTAAACTTGGTTTTCCACATAGTATAACATCATGGTTGAAGTAAATTCATTTTCTTAATTGTACTAATCAACTAACTTAGGAGACCATCCTAATTTAATGCATCGAACTTATGAAGGAAATGATTTGGTATATACCTGTAGGTATACATATCTATATCTGTTTATACTACTATTAAAAGTGTGAATGAGGTCTAGATTCTAGATTTTTCTTTATTAAATTCATTCCTTTTGGCTCTCATTATCTCCTATATTTAGGGTATTAATTTTCATTCCCTCTCACTATCATTAAATCCTATATTTATGATACATTAAATTAAATAAATGAGCTTTAAGGTACATTAAATTACGTCATACATTTAAGGTATTAACTCTCATTCCACTTCATTCAATTCCCTCTTATTAAGGCATTAATTCTCATTTTTTTCTCATTAAATACTTTATTTAAAGTGCTTTTGTTTCTCATCAAAAAATATTTAATGGGTTCTTATGGAGATGTTAAAATTATTATTTTTATCTAAAATTTCCCACATGCAATGCATATATAAATACACACATAATGCACATGCATATGTTTTCTTTTTTTTAATGCCTGAAAGACACATGCGTATGTATGTATGTATGTATGTATGTATGTATGTTTCTCTCCCTTTCTTTGTAAATAATTTAATTTTAAGATGGCATATTGGATTCAAATTAGATCTGAATATTTGACAAGTTTCATATTTTATCATCCAACTCCAAGCCCAAAAAAAATTTAGTAAGGGGTTTTCATTAGAGATGCAACATAGTTAACACACTAAGATATCTATGTGCGTTTCACAACAAGAGTGAGATGACGTTAGAAAATGAAATGGTTATCTTCAAGCTCACCAAAAAGAAGAAAAATGTTGGGATTCATTTATGAGTAGTGTATGAAGAGAGACTCACATTGTAAGTTAGGGAATGAGGGGTGCATGAGACTTATATACAAGAGTGGCCCATAACCCAATATAGCTTAAGCTTTTGAGTTGTAAGTGGTATCTCTTGTGTAAAAGTCCTACGTGCATGCACGTGTAGGAGTCCTTTGGTTTTTGCAACCCCCTTCAATGCACAATAAAAAAAAACTAGGGATAAGGCAATGGACATGGCATTGAACAAACTAGAATGGCAAAAGTGGGTTCATGCCGGCTGACTACATATAGTTGGGACAAGGCTTAGATGATGGTGATGATGAAGAGACTCTAGAGGATATCACACAATTGTAAAAGATGAGAACGAGTTGGGCAGTTGAACATATCAAACTAGATCGATGGCCATCTATGATCTTGAATACCTTGATTTCTTCAACATCAAATGCATATAGGAGGCAATCCCTTATGGTGGTTAACTTTTCTTGTTCATAATATTATTGGATTCAATCTGTCAATTCCATGTGTCTTAGAATTTTGAGGGGATGAACATATCTTAAGATTTTCCTTTTCAAGGGGAGCAAAGTCCTTTAGGCTGCATTTGGAAACGATGCAAATAAATGTGAATGCAAATATGTAGAGTGTAAAACCATTCATATAAATTGCAAAATTAGGTTAGTTTTGCACTGACAATTTTATCTTCTTACCAAACAGACTTTTAGCTGTAATGATGCAAACATGAATTCCAATAAAACATATGCTTTTTTTATCAAAAGCCCACTTGAATGCAAATTTACTTTTTTTTTATTGATGTACTTTTATGTCTTATTATCAATGTAAATATGCATATTGGTCTGTCATTTGTCAATGCATAAATGTAATGTTGCCAAACACAGGTAAAAATGAACCAGGGTGCAAATTTACCTTGAACCGGGATTTACACTCCATTTGCATCGTTTCCAAACACAGCCCTAGAGAAACTGTTCACAAACAAGCTTCGGTCGTTTCTTGTTAGCAACAGCTCAAGTGTTTTATTCTTCAGTTCTTCATCAAGATGAGAAGTTATACTGACCACAGAAAGAAGTTATTCAAACTGTTCTATCATCTTTGATAGAATAGATAGCCCCTATATCTTAGTTTATTTATTTACTACTAGAGCATAACTAAAGGATGAAAGGATAAGGCTTATTAAGAATAAAGGATTTTTTTAAACTTCACATAGAATTGTAGAGAATTCCATTACTGTGTAATTTTAGAAAATAAAAAGGTCATGGAGTCTGGTTTATCATATTCCCCATTCTCTTCACCCTGGTTTCTAAAACACTGACTATTGCTCCATGCAACGTATATATATATATATATATATATATATATACTTGTCATAGAACGACGTTGTTAGTATAGATTGGGATGTCTCCTCTCAATATTCTGGGTATTGCAGAGAGAGAGAGAGACCTGTTACTAAGAAGCCTATGCATTCTGATGATCAAAGTCGTCTTCATCACTAGAAAATTTGCATCTCTTAATACCAGGTCTGAGGTAATTCAACCAGCGGAGCCTGCAACTCCTCGCGCTTCGATTTAATCCAACAAAACCCACCTTTGGATTTCCATTAGCATTTAATATAACGATTGATGAGTTATGGAAGAACTAGCTAGGTAGCAGTATAAATTAATCAACTTAATTAATTACACCCTACAAACCTGCTTGTCTACTGATATCACTCCATTTCCTCTTGCCTTCACCACGCTTCTGAATGCCATTGAGAAGTAATTGATCCTCCATCTCAGACCAAGCTCCTTTCTTCACTCCTACTTTATTCTCCTCTTCACATGGTCTCCTGCTCCATTGTTGTTCCACAGCTGGAAGACATTGCATCCTCTCTCTCTCTCTCTCTTTTCCATTGCCGACAACTCTGCTAGTTTAATTACAGTGACCGACTCTAAGAGATGAATATATAAATCTAGAGACGATACCAAACTAAATAATGCATGTGATGGGAACCAGCATTTTGGGCTTCTCGGGGTTTTTATTAGTTCATCACTATCCATATTTGGTTAAGAGCTGACTGGCCTTTTTTAAGTTATTATCAGTGTTTGTGTTTCCCTCATCACATCAACATCGACCAAGGAGTCAACAAGTCAACCAGCAGTTCGGATTGGGATTAGAATTTAGAAGTTGGCTTCTAACAACAACAACCATGAAGATTTAAAAATGAAGATTAGATCACATCATTTTATCTGAATGAGAAAACACTCAAGGCAGTCGGCCTTCGGGCTGAGCTAGTATTATTCGGTTAAAACTGAATAAAAAATTTTATGATTTATTTAGTTTGTATTTGAAATCGGAATTAGAATCCTTCAGGATTGGAATTGGATTAATCTATTATCAGAATCGAAATTGATCAATTGGAACGAATCTCATTCCCAAGGAAAGGGGAGGGGGAGGGATTGAGGGAATGGCCATTCCCTCTAATGCGGCAATGCCATTCTACCAGAAATGGGAATGGGAATGATATTTCAATTCTGCCCAATTAAAGAATTAGAATTAGAATGGATCATTCGGATTCTTATTCCAAACTTCTATTTCCACAAACTAAATAGGTCCTTAATTAGTTTTTCTGTTTGAATATTTTTGTTCGGTCAATCTGGGTTTAAAATATTTTCAGCCTTTAAATTTGAAATTAAGGTTAATCAAAATAATGAATATAATGAAATTTGGTGTTAACCAAAATAATGAAATTCAGTTTTTAGTTCAATTTTTTCTTTTAAAAATTTGGTTTTAAATTATCTAATATCATTTTTAATCGAATAAACCGAATGTTCAATCCTACATAGGTTTGATTATACATGCAACTCGTGTTAACTCAGTTTGAGTTAGTGTCACATGCAATTCTTTTTTTTTTTTGATAATTAATATATAATTGTCACATGCAATTAAAGAAAATTAAAATAAAAGGTCAAATATTGAATGATGGACCATTGTATCGCGATTACTAATTGATCACATGGAATTGAAGAAAAACGAGAAAAAATATACTGAGTTTCTGTAACAGAGTGGTCGAGGTTCAAGGTATGGATACTTCCGAAACAAGTACCGAGAATTACTTTCTTGTTTTTTATTACTTTGGTTTGAAAATTTAATGATGATGATGTCACGTTAATTACAAACATCAAATTATTAAGACAATAAAAAACTCTAATGATCTAGCCTATCGATGATCCTGAATCGATATATATTATGAAAATGCTGACCGGTATGTTGCTATTAATACAAAGTTGTATCAAATAGAATTTGATCACGATTCTAATATGATGGATACATGTGATCGATGCTTACTTTTTAATGTTTTATTTTTTATTTTTATTTTAGAATTGTTAGGGCATTGGGAAAGAGATAGATCTGAGACTTTTTAAATATTTAAAAAAATCTGTGTACCGGTATATGTAGGGCTGTCAATTGGGCCGGATTTGGTCCAATTTAATCCAGTCTAATATGAATCTATTA
This sequence comes from Nelumbo lutea, assembly GCF_056320005.1. Lineage (NCBI taxonomy): Eukaryota > Viridiplantae > Streptophyta > Magnoliopsida > Proteales > Nelumbonaceae > Nelumbo > Nelumbo lutea. Next base: position 33,841,469 of record NC_142687.1, on the reverse strand, counting down.
TAGATGGATCAGATCTGATTCAATTGGATGAATATTTTTTACCATTTTGGACATGTCTAATTCAATGTCTGAACTCGGGACAGTCCAATTTGTTCAATTTGGTTCTAATTTAGATTGGTTCTGACCCAAACTTAGTCCATTGGCACATGTATTTCTATCTTCTATTAATGGACCAAGCACCCCAAGCCAATATAAATCCATTTGATATGGGCCAGGTCCAATCCAATCCAATAAATCCTTTGGACCAAGAAATCTGGATTGGTCCAGTTTAATGTCTTATTGGTCCATCCAATCCATCAAAATTGAATTTCATTTATGCGGGATCCAACCAAAAACTTGTCCATTGAACACCCCTAATAATACTCCTGATAATTTAATCTTTGGTATTAATAAATAGATTAGTTTTATGGCTAAAAAGTTGGTTCTCACTTCTCACCTTCAACCATAAAGTGGACGTCAATAAAACTAATAATGTATTTATCTCTCAAGGCTGAGTTTGGAAAGAGTACTACATTACTACAATACATACAAAATATAAGGTTTTGCACTCTACATACACTACAAGAAAAATGACATTTAAAAGTCCCTAAAACTGCTGCTAGAGACTTTACTGACAGTCGGCAAACTGTCGCTAAAAGAACTGTTGCTAAGACGTTCTAACGCAGTTTTCACAGCTGCCGGTATAAATTTTAAACTGCCGCTAAAAACCTTTTAGCGGCAGTTGCGTACTGATTCGGCTGTCGCTAAAAGGTTTTTAGCGGCATCCATGAACTTCTTTAGCGGCGGTCACGACTGCCACTAAAATATATTTCTCCATGCTTTCATAGTCCTATATTGTTTGGGTTAAAATGAACATTCAGCATTCCTTTCCAGTCCAGTCCAAGTATTCTTTACTCTTTAGACCTTTCCAAAACTCATGTCTATCCATTTAAAGTTGTTAAAACACCACCAAACACGTTTAGAATCTTGAAAAAAACATTAATTATTTCAAAGGAAAAGATGCATTTACTTCTGATCACTGATCACCAAAACCTCTATAAAATTAAGAATATTCTGACCATTTAACATCCCAAATTCTACTATTTAACCTCCCAAGCAATTCTCACCAAAACCTCAATAAAATTAATAACCATTCAACGTCTAAATTTAATTTAGAAAATTTGATATGAAAAGTTAATTTTTTTCAAAAATAACAGCAGCACCATGCCCATTCAAACTTTATATTTGTTAGTTATTTTAACACCCTAGAAAAGGATGTCAGAGCAAGTGGCACATAGTAAGAGCATAAAAGCGTGAGTAAACAACCCAATAATGAAGAGTAGTTTATATGATTAAACAAAAAATTCACCTCTACAGTAGAGAAGACCCATACTGAGCTCCACTCTTTGTATTAATGTAAACAAGAAGGGCTCTTGCATCCTATTGGAAAATCCACCAGTTTATAACACTTGAGCAAAGACACTATTAACCCCATTTTAATGTAGCAATCCATTTTGAGATGGAAATGATGAGACTGGTTCTGCAATTACTAACCCGGAGAGGCTGTCTAATATTAAGGCATTGCTCTGTAATGTACTGAAGGGTAACAATAAAACCAGGGGGACCAAGACTGCAGTTTCTCTTGGGGTGACCCACACTGAGAGAAGGCTTCACCAGATGATGTTCGCCGATCGGGATTATGAACGGTTAGATGATCATGCCTTTGATGAGAAGCAAAGGCCTAATGTCACTGTTGTCAATTGGTATGGCAACTGGCAAGGATTATTCAGTTGTCACAATTTGGGGCAAGGATAGGCCAAAGCTTCTCTATGACACAGCCTGCACCTTGACTGATAAGCAATATGTGGTTTTCCATGCAAATGTTGATGCAGAACAACCAGAAGCTTATCAGTATCTCATACTCTCATAGGGTCATGGTTTTGCCCATACATAGTTACATATCAAGCTGCAAAAAGGGTAAAACAACAAAGATGCAGGAGGCTCTGGGCTGCTTGGGTCTGACCAGGATGAGGATCACGCACTATGACTTTAGCACCCGAAATCTATATTATAGCAGCAAGGCATAAATCAACTTAAGGTAAGAACGAAATAATTTCACAAAGCTGTAACTCAATCTCAACGTCATGAACAAATAAACAGGAAGGTAGCGATTAAAAGACCAAAACTAGCCCTACAATAATAATATATATTACAAGAGGCTTATTTATCCCATGTTTACTAGAAATAGTGTTAAGTAGTTTTCTTTTTGTTCTTCCTGATAGCACCAGAATAACTTAATATGATGAGATTCTGAATATTGCTCCCATTTGGCAGCTTCCTGGCTATCTGATAAGTCTGAGTTTGCAGGTTAGGCTGTGTTTGGTAAGAGTGCAAACACAAATATGTTCAATGCAAATATATTCAGTTCATGATAAATTTTGTATTCATCACAACCAAATACGAGTCTCAAGATCGGAATAACCTTGGAGTGCAAAATCTTGTTCCCAAATCCCAATACCTATTAATATTTTGGGGGATTGATGGATTCTGAACAAGCCTTGCAAGTCAGATGAAAATCCTTGTGAACATAGAATTTCTAGGAATTCTGGCTTCTTTTTGACATTAGGGCTAGATAGGTGAGTTTATATGGTCAACCTGACCTTTCATGGTTAAGCCCATTTGAGAACCAAAGAAGCAGTTCTCAATTGCCCTGTCAGCTGTCACCAAATTCGGATAGAAAAATCCACCCTCCCTAGTGGCTTTATGGGCGTCTTGGATGCTTTTCTGCTTTCATTGGTCTGATTAATTAGGTGGACAAGTATAAGGGAGTGGATGAAAAGATTTCGGCATTTGGATGAAATGATAAGCTAGCTAGTATCAGACATTGATTTACATATTAGTTATATATAATAAGTAATTAACCTACGTAAGATTGTTCTTGCTATGAAGGATAGAAACTTAGATTACCTCACAATCAACTGAAAAAGAAAGTCATCTAGAGGCAATGTATCAAATTCGTGAGAATGCCAAAATACTTGGGAGCTATAGCCCTTTCTATGAAGAAAAAGGCTACGTACAGCTGACGGTTGTGCAATGCAGCTACACCTTGGTTTTCAAAACGTCTTTTAGGTAAATGTCTCATGGTTGTTTTCTCTGAATTTTCTTCTCACGGAGATTGAAGCTGGAGCTCCGCACAACTGACAGAGTTGGATTGCTATCAGATGTCACTCGAGTCTTCCGAGAGAATGGCTTGGCAGTCACAAGGGCAGAAGTGACAACCAGAGCAGGGAAGGCCATCAATACCTTCTATGTTCGTGATGCAGCAGGAAATCCCGTTGATGCCAAGACAATTGATTCAATCAGACAAGTGATTGGCCAGACAATTCTCCAAGTGAGAGGCTGCTCCGAGAACACGATATCTCCTTCTCAGGAATCCCCGACCAGGACTGAGAGAGAGACAACTGGGAGAGGAGAAAGACAGAGAAAGCGGGAAGGAAGATGCGCGGGGGAGGAAAAGGTCATCCCACGCCTTTTCTGTAGCAGCAGTCGACGGGTCTTTAGTGGCGGTTTTAATCTACTGCCGTAAAACAATACATTTCTAGCGGCAGTCGCCCTACTGTCACCTCAAAAACTGCCGCTATAGGTTATATTTTTTTTGTAGTCGTATTTATATTTGTACTCCTTTCAATCTGAACCTAAGGCTGTGTTTGGTTGCAGTACAAATTTATTTGTACTATTACAAATGCATGAGTGTAAATGAAACAAATGCAAATTCTCCTTTAATTTTGTTTTGGATTTTACTTTATTCCGCTTCATGTCTTAATTCACTTCATTTGTTCTGCAATCAAACAAAATAAACAAAAATAGGTCAGCATTTACACTCAAATCATTTGCACTGCCATAGTGTTGCAGCAGTGCAAATTTATTTGTATTGCAACCAAACACAGCCCAAAGTACATTTTTTCAGCTATGTAAATGCTATAGATTCCGGTGAGTGTGATCATAAAGGATTTAAAAATATCATGGAGATGCAAGGTCTCAATAAAAGTAGGGATCAGTGGATCACCTCTTCACCTGGAGTAAAGTTTGGGGTTAAAAATAAATAAAAGTAGGGGTACAACTCGGATTGGCCTGAGTTAGCATTTTACACTGATTTGGGTTGAGTTCATTCAAATTTTGGTAAAGTCCAATTCGAGCCCACCAAAGTTCCACCCCTAGAGGCAAATTCATGGTCAGTTAAAGAAGCATACTTATATTATAATTTTCTCACTGAGTCACTTCATTCAGTGGTAACTGATATTATAATGGGGTGATTGTTATCACATCCTATTTGGGAAACTTTTCTCTTTCTTGTTTAAGGACTAAGGCCACATTTGGGAGTGCTTCACAATGATCTTTTTGTACTTTTCATATTGGGGAAGTCAAAAGCCAATCAAAAAATTGCTTAATGAAAAATCCGATTCAAAAAGTAGAAAAAAAAATCTATTTAACTTTTCATGTCTGCAAGAAACTATTTTGAATTATACAAAAATAATGAGCCAAACACTGAAAAAAGCACTTTTTAAAATGCCCATAAGCCAAAAAGAAAAGAAAAAACACTACTAAAGCATGGCCTAAGATTAGGAATGGCAACTGGTAGGGTACCTGTGCAAATTGCCCTACCTATGCACTCTTAATCCCAAATCCGTTTAGCTTTACCTCTCAATTTCCCAAACCCATTAAACCCATCCCTCCCGATTATCATATGAGCATGTTAAACTTTTCTTCAAGTTCATTATTAAGTATATAAAAAAATAAGTTCTTCAAAGTTCATTATCAACCAACAACATTCAACAAAAACCAACATTACATAGAACCCTTCCATATAAAAGAACAAAGCAAAATAGTACAAGTCAAAAACTAAATAAAACTAAGTTTGTAAATTCAAAGAACCAAAAATCCAAAAAAAAAAAAACCCAAAGTTACCTGTCAATAGGTCTTGGACTCTTGGTCTTAACTATTAAACCTTAAGGGTAAATGGATAAATAAATAAACAAATAAACATGAAGGTTCAAGGTTTGAAACTTGACTTAAAAAAAGGAAATTCTTAAGTCCTAATTCCTGGTAATTTGGTCCATCTATATTTAATATAATATATATTTTTATCACATAACTTTAGATACATCCACACACACACACAACCCTTAAATACATACATACATACATATATATATATATATATACCCCGTTATGTATTTAAGGGGTATGTTGGTAATTTGGTCCATCTATATTTAACATAATATATATTTTTATCACATAACTTTAGATACATCCACACACACACACCCCTTACATACATACCTACATACATACATACATACATACATATGTATACATACTATATATATATATGTATGTATGTATGTATGTATGTATGTACTTATATGTAAAAGTTATGTAATATATATTATGTTTTAATATATATTGGTAATGCACAATAATGATAAAACATAATATCATATATTACAATATGTAATATATATGAGACTTATGTCTTACAAGAAAACTTTATCAAGTCCTTCAAAATTCTAGAAATTTTCATATAGAACCGAAAAAGTGAACCTTGCAAACTAAGGAAATCAAACTGAAAAATCCTTTTGGTTTTAATTAACCTATAAAAAATTGATTGTTAATTGAACTAGTTGCTACATATATATTTTTAATATATATCATATATTTATATATTCATCTATATTATATATTATAAATATAAAAAACCAAACAAGCGAATAGATCAAAACTAAACCAATCAATTAGTTAACCAATTATTTTGGTTCAGTTTTGATTCTTAATATTGAAAAAACTAAGGACCAGTTGGGTTTCAACAATTTCCCATGGTTTGGTCAACCAAACTATGAGCACCCCTACCAAATTCTAAAGCACTTGTTTTCTTTCTTTCTTTTTAATTTTGGCATCATAAGGTGTTTGGGGCATGGGGATGAGGGTAGCCTATGCTTGTGCCCCCAAACCAATCCCATAACGTCATAACCCCCAACCTTGTCCCTTGTAAGAGTCGAATTTGATCTAAAGCACTTAAGAGTTAAGATTATCATTTCAAATTGACTTTGATTTTGAATTTTGACAAATAGATACCATTTGCAATCTTAATTATGGAAATAAAATTTTTAAAATAACTACAAATATTTAAAAATCATTAACAAATATATCACCTAAAATTGGATTGGACTTGAATTTACCCAAACCAATTGGGTCTCGATCCAAATTCAAACAAATAGATAGCATTTGCACAACTGCAATCCCAAATCCTAATAACATTAATTTAAAGTACACTTTAATTTAGAAATAATTACATCAATAAATTAATATTTGATTCGATATTTGACGGATATTGAAAATTAATATTTGAATTTGAATTCAAATATATATTAAAATATTCAATTCAAATCAAATTCGACCAATTAATTATTTTAGGTAAATAATAAATATATAAAATAAATATTATATTTATATAAAGTATAAAAATATATAAATTATATAAAATATTTAACTATTTTATATATTATATGTTATACATAAGAATTAAATAATCAGTTGAATTCGGATATTTATCAAATCGAATCAGGTCATATCCGAATTCAAATCCGATGATTAGCTATTCAATATGAATAGAATATCCGAATTTGACTGAATAAATATTTGAATTATCCGAATACGATTCAATTATGTCGAATCTCGAATTCAAAATCAGATTTTCGAATATTGTTAACACCCCAAGTTGCAGACCATTAGTGAAAACTTGTCAACTCGGGTTGTATCGATTTAGGTCAATTTTTAATTTGGTCGATCAGTTCAAAAGATTTAAACTTAAAAATTAAATTTAAATTTAAAAAATATAGTGGTATTATTAAACAAATAAGTTAAAAATTTAAATATATAATACAAAATATTTTAGACTAAGGAATATGGGAATTTTCCCATTTTCTCGTATTAAAAAATATATTTAAAATACAATATATATATGGTCAAGTTATTTTGGTTTTGGTCAATTTACAAATGGCCAAACCAAAACTGATCCAACCTAGTCAAGTTGGTAAATTGTTGAACAAAAGCCAATAAAAAAATATTAGAAACCAACCAACTCAAGTCGAGTTAGATCGGATTGGTCGGTTTCATCAATTTGACGAATAACCCTAGCTAAAATTAATTATTATTATTTTTGTATTATAAAAAATATTAAATATTATATAAAATATAAATAATTATTAATTATTTAAAAAATTAAAATATAAAACAATTGTATAGTTTTATGTATTTCTATTCTTGAGCTTTCGCTTAACAAAGCCCGTACATCACAACCATTTTAGGCCACAAAAAATTATCATACTTGTGAAAAAATTCGTTGTAGGTAAATGTAAACCAAGATTTTGTAGTTGAATGAGAGAGAGAGAGAAAGAGAAAGGTCGATTTAAATTATCAATTTCAAATCATATGGAATGTTTTAGTAAATGACCCCTTTTTTTGAAAGTGGATTGTTGGTATTTTTTTTAACCACCCCAAAATTTGTTTCAAGTAATCAAAAACCCCACAACGGGTAATCCTAAAACATTTGAATTTAGTAAATGACCCCTTTGAACAACCTTTCTTGTTAATTCCTTGTGTTCTAGGGTCTTCAACATTCTCTCCATCCAAGTTCCCGCATCTCCATTAGTTTTCACTTCTATATTCCATCCCCGACCCACATAGTGACTGACATAGAGCAATATTTAAAGAGCGGTTGGAATTTAACCAAAATCATCCACCACTCCAGGTGGCAATACTTCCCCTACTACTTGATGTTGATGACCTCACAACACCATCTCCTATTGCTGCCCTGCTATCAGATTCAGGTGACTGGGGAATTTGTGTCTTCAACAATTCTTGGATTAGCCGACTTTTGTATCAACCATATTTTGCTAAGACAGTGTTGCAGGCCTGCGCTGAACAATCAAAAGATGCATGTATTGAACTTTTCTATTAAGATCTGAATAGTCTGAAACCCGTTTTATTACAACGTGTCTTTTTGTGTGTCTTTCCGTGCGAAGATGAATAAAAAAATGTAAAAATTTCATTTAAAGCTTTTCAAAAATTACCCATTTTGTGTTTCTTGTATCTTTTTGGAATGTTGGTTTTTCATGGATAGATACTGCAAACCAAACGGAAAAGACCGAATCTTAATCTACTGGGCTTGTAAATAACCAACAGATTGTGCGAAAAAACACACCAAACGGAACCTAAATCAAAGCCTTTCATCGGTTGTCATGGCCTCATCTTGAGTTATGGTATGGTTGGGTCCATTGTAGTATATTTAAGGCCATGATTTTCTGTTTTAAACCTGCAGGCCTTAGGGTCTTCTTTAGTCAATCAATACCTATACAATGGCATATGTATAGATTAGACTTGTTCAAGGACCAGGTTTGATCTACACTTTGCCTCTATATTAATTAGCACGTTCATCCCGAACCCAAATCCAACCCGGCTGTTAGGCCTACATCCTGTGCCCAAGCCCATCCCTCTTATAAACCCCAGTCTGGGCCCAAGTCCCGAAGCTCAACTAAGAAATTGGATAATAAGATTATTTTGAGGCTTTTTACGAAAGCCCAAACCCGAGCCCACTGGCTTAAAATCTTGCCTAAACCCAACTAAGAACAGGCCAAATCAGGGCGGCCCATGAACAGGCTACGAACTTAATAATTGAATACCCAAAAACATGTACACACAGATTCAAGCATGTAAAAACCCAATAGGAAAATCTTCTTACTGCTACAGCCACAAGTGCCAAAACGCCCAAAGGCTCATCCATTCAACTAAAATCCCAAGTAACATCAGAAGGCAAGGTCTAGGAGTGAAGTTTACTGAGGAGTTTGAAAGGTGGAAAAGAAGGCTCCTGTAAGAAAAAATGAGCAAAAAAACGTTCCATGGAGGGTTTGGGATTACTTCCAACAAAGAGTCATTGACTAGTTACCATCACCTTCGAAAATAACGGAATGAAGTTCAAATTGTGAGGCAAATTTGATCTGGATGCTTGAACTATTCAATACGAAAATTGGTTACTAATCGATTCCGTTTACCTCCAGACCTGAAGTTATAATAAAAATCATTGAAAAAGTCAGCAAAATGTTGACCCGGCTGTTCGAACCGTTGAATCATTCGACCCAGACAATGGTTTACAAGTTTAAAACGAATTTCTTGGGACTCAAACTTTGGTAAAATCATTATTCATTTTACAATTTATTGAACTAATTTAAAGAGTTATTTATTCAAGATTGTACGAACCAATTCTGTGTCATTACGAGAACTGATGCGTATAAATTAATTTTTATTGGATATTTTTTCTTGTGATGTATATATATCCAATTGTGTCTTTTCTTGTGATGCATATAAACTCTTGTACGCTTACTAGAGCCTGCCCAATGCACATTTCTGAATTCCACTGCATAGCTATAAATATTTAAAATGTCAAAAACCCCCGTTCTATACACTAATGTCCGTCTGTGAATTCCACTGCATAGCTACCCCAATTATGCTTTTGGCCTACAAATTTTGACCCTGTGCTGAATCGTCATTCTCCCTATTTTTTTCTCGTGATGTATATAGATTGAATTCTGTGTCTTTTTTTGTAATGCATATAAACTATTATAAGCTTATTAGAGCCTGATTTTTGTTTACATTTATTTCATCACAGGTTAATCCGTTTGACCAGGACGATAAAACCATTTACCAGTGACTTAAAAAGGAAAATAATTCCATATCCAGGTCGTTTTTTAAAACATTGCTTTCAATCAAAGCCAAGGCTTTAATAGATAGAGTCAGGAAAGTAGAAAGTGAAATGACTGGAACATAATTGACTGAACCACTATTACCATGATGTATCTGAATAGGAAAGGGAAATGACCGATAACCCCAGGGTCAAAATTTACAAATTCAAAGTACATTTGGGATAGGTGCCAACTCAGAATTGATACTAATTCACGGATAAATATAAGTGCATAGAGTGTGATTTTTGCAGTGAAAATTAAAAATCTACATTAAACATGTCCGTATTTTCGGAAAAGGAAATAGGGGGCACTCTGTTTACGATGGTGTCATCGCTTCTTATCCTGTTCGTCTTCCTAGGACTTAGATTTTATTTGGTGTAGTGACTTTGTGGGAGTGTAGCACTTTTTGTTTTTTATAAATCAAAAAACCAAATAAGTATCCCAGTAAGAAGGTGTTATGAATAATAAGCCATATGAAAATCAACCATAATAACGAACATAAAGATGAATGGCACTTTTGATATTAATTATTATTTAATAAGTACATGATCAAATCAGATTCCTCTTTAATTCCTCTTTATGATTATGGCGGCTAAAAGTATTCCCATTTCTTAAAAGGATAATCGATCTAAAAATTACATTGATTTTGTCGATGTAAAATTTTATATGTTTCTACAGTCGTTTTCATGCATTAGTGTTTTTACACTGATGATATTTTACATCACTATTCATAAAGAAATAGAAGTATTATTGTAAAGTGAGAGAGAAAAATGTGGCTTGATTTAAAAAGAAGGAAAAAAAAAAAAAAACCTAAGGCCTGTCCTTAGGTAATAATCAATTAATCATGCATTCATGTGGGAATGGTAAATAAGGTTGTAATTTCGGGTTGGGGTTAAATCGGATTCAGCTACATCCGAATCCAGTCCGATATTTAAAATTTCGGCCCAATCACATCCGAATCCGCTTCATTTTCTAAAAATAAAGAAAAATTAATTAAAAACCTAAAAGAAAAGTTGATCACTTTTAACTTGTACAAACAAAACAATTTTCTATAAATAAAAACACTAAATTTATTATTTATAAGCTTTATATAATTATATTTTATTGTCCATTTATGCGCATACATTATATTATAAAATTTAATCGGATTCTCGGATCCTAATCAGATCAGATGTGATCAAACCCGCATCCAATAATCTGAATCTATAAATAGGCCATCTGAATCCGAAATAATCAGATCAGGTTGCTGGATCATGAGGCCTTAGACTTTCAGACATCCGTTGACAGACCTAATGGTAAGCCATTTGAGCCTCCATTTCCATATATAGAATTTGCGTTTTATTTAACATCAATATGACCAAATTCAGAATGCCCAACATTGCCAAGTACTTAGATTTTCCAAAAAAAGAAAATATTTTCAAAACAAGCTGATGAATTTCTAAGTAATATTACAGAAATGTATATTATCAATCATTTCCTTTCTTCTTCTGAGTCAAGGGGACAGGCCAGTCTATTGATCTCTAGATCCTCATTGGGTTGAAGAGAGTCACAATCCAGCCAACTTTCAAGTATTGCTGCATAGCTTGAATCTTCAAGAATTACATCGTCTGATGATAAGAGATTGTTATAAGCAGAAAATGTTGAAGAGTTATTCTCAACCATATCTTTATCGATCAAGTTATTGTTCTCTTTAATTTCTTCACCGTGAACTTGCAACAAATCAGTTTGGCCCAGAAAATCTGACATGAAAAGTTCACTGCTGTCGAAATCCTTCAGAAAACCTGAACAATCATCACCTTGTCCAGCTGAAGATGACAAGTTTTCACCAATAATCCCACCATCTGAAGCAGCAGTACTCTGTTCAATTGTCTTAATGCTCTGATGTCTTTCTTTTCCTTCTTCCTCTGGTAGAACCACCTGAGTTGTGCTTCTTCTGGCTTTAGTTCGAATAGCAGCGGAACAATTTGCAGCCTTTGGCACTTCAACTGTGGATTTCCTCACAGGCTTCTTCTCTTTATCAGGGTGGTTGAATCCTTTTTGTGGAGTCTTCTCCTGCGACTTCTTGCTCAAGTATGTGTTCCAGTAGTTTTTTATTTCGTTATCTGTTCGACCCGGCAGCCTTCCTGCTATAAGAGACCACCTGCAAATTTAAAACAGGATTTGATATTGAGTTTACTGAGCCTGGGTATAAAATCAACTTTTACTTTCACTTCATCAAACCCATTAACCAGAACCAGACGAGGAGTTCAATTTGAGTGATTTCACGACTAACAAATTGAGACTCCTAACAAGTAACAGCCAAATGAAAACCAGTTCAGAAATGAACTAATGACACCTCCTTGCTCCTAGGCCTAGAATTAGACACTACTTTTTCTGTTTCTCTTTCTCCATTAACAAATCCAATTTTGACCAAATAACAACCATTACACTTCACATAGGTTGTTCAATATTGTCCAGTTTGGCCTGGTGAAAAATCTCTGTTACTCTTCTTTGGGTCCTTTTCATCTCTACTTTCTATCTGTTAGGTTTTTTTTTTTTTTTTTTTGTTTGGTAGGATAGCTTGGTTGGATGGATGATTTTTTTAAGGAATTTTTTAATGTGATTCCCGAAGCTCAACGTGTTCTCTCCACCACCCTAGCCGCAAGCAAGTTCATGTGGGTATTTTTGCCTATTCATCATGAAAAGGACAATACGCCAACGACATTTGGATCAATAAGAGAAGAGTGCCTCCCATTTTGTCCTTTTCCAAGTGTTAGCCCTGGTGGAGTGGACCAGAGAAGAGCTCCATGACAAATGTGATGGGACCTCTCTGCTATAGCCTATAGCTTCCTAGAAATGTTTCCCAGTACTAATTATTGCTACTTGCTAGATTAATCATCGTCCATCTAGCAGTAGAGATCACATGGCTTCCGGCCTGAAAGCCCTGTAACTGATGTTCAGACTTCAGAGAGGAATGCTTTCATGCGAGAAAGCTCTACCGTGTTTTTGCTCAGTTTGTTCAACTCAAGAATAGAACAAATTTACAGTTTCTTGAGTCGTTGAACTGTTTCCTTAATAATTGAGAGTGCTCCCATCAAATCATCACCTTTCTAACTCCACTCATGGCCATGTATCTAATAAAGTTGAAGAGAGAGAGAGAGAGAGAGAGAGAGAGAGAGACCTATTACCAAGGAGCCTATGGAGTCTGATAATGAGCTCCTCTTCATCGGTGGAAATGTTTCCCCTCTTAATACCAGGTCTCAGATAATTCAGCCACCGGAGCCTGCAACTCTTCCCACATCGGCTTAAACCTGTAAAAACCACCGCCGATTTCCTTAACACAACAGCTAGTAGCGAATGAGAATGGTAAGGATTATTAATACGATTTAATTATACTGAGATAGTTACCGGCTCTCCGAGGGAGGTCTCTCCATTTTCCTTCGCCATGGGCTTTGACGTAGTTGGAGAGTATTCGATCCTCCAGAGCTGACCATGCTCCCCTCTTGACCATCTCTTTGAAACAACACGGCCGCCTACCCATTTATCTTTCTCTTGCACTTCTACAACACAACCCAAGGATTCCTTCTTAGAGCTGAGTGACAGAGTGATGAGGAGTATATATAATGGGAGCAGAGTCCAGAGTCCAGAGTCCTTTCTTCTTACGCCACGCTCCACAGTTCTCAATTTCTCATACACTCCAACGTGCCCCATTAGAGTTTTTGTTTTGTCTTCTCATACAATTTTTTAATTTTGTCTTTTTACTTCAATGTACGGCGCCTAACTCTCTCTCTCTCTCCAACTTCTAACATTCTACATTCTATGGAAGAAATTGAATAGGGACACCACAAGGCTGGAAGGATCTCTCTCTCTTCAGCTTTTATGAAAGAAATTGAATATAGGGACCCCACAAGGCTGGAAGCGGAGATATAGATCCATACTAAATTACTAATACTGATCAGAGACCATTTTAGTGGATCATTATATCTATTTTTTATTGCCCATATTATCTTCAAATGGAAAACTTCTTCTAATTGGAATTTGCCACGTGGAAAGAGATGACATATGTAAACAACTTAGAGCTGTAGAGCATATATTACTTAGGCATCTACATGCACCACCCAATTAAAACACAGTGCAGATATTTCACGGTATGACACAGCCTTAGTGTTTCCTAAGCTTGGCGGGCTTATATTAAGAAATACCACCGTAATTTTTGTCAATAATATTATTAGGGAAACTCATGTCTTTTTTAGGCAGATTATCAAAAGCATAACGTACTCTTTGAAGAGGGGTGGTCAACCTCCTTAGATGTCGACCTTGGCACTCCTAAACCAATATCCCTTGCGAGGTAGCCCTGGTTAATGGCTAGCATGGCTACCAGGGTTTCTCATGGATAGGGGTGTAAATGGGTCGAATTCGAATCAGATCAAATAATATTCAAATTCGAATCCGATTAGAAAATTTGATATCCGAATTAAATTCAATATCCGACGAATATTGAAAATTAATATCTGAATTTGAATCTGATTAAATATTCAAATACTTGATTCGATTCGAATTCGATTAAGTAATTATTTTAGATAATTAATAAATATTTTATTGATATAAAGTACTTAAATATATAAATTATTTATATAACTTAATTATTATATATAAATTTTATAAAATATTTTATATATTATATATAAGAATTAAATAATCGGTTGAATTCAGATATTTATCGAATCGAATCAGGTCATATCCGAATTCGAATCCAATTAACTATTCGATAAGAATAGCATTATGTCCGAATTTGACCGATTAGATATTCGAATTATTCGAATTCGAATCGGTTATACCAAATATCGAATTAAAAATCAGATTTCCAAATACCATTGACACCCCTACTCATGGGCACACACATGCTCGTGGGAACAGTGCATGGACCGACACTGCGCCTCCGCTCACTAAAGGGAGGCTTGGCATGTGGGTCTAGCTTAAGCATATCCTTACACCTCGTCAGTCCCATGTCCTAGATGATTGAGCTATCTCATTGCCCATAGCGCACAGGTGTGTTTTAGCACAACGGTTGCCTATCATTGTCGGCATATAGGATCCCCTCTCATTAGCACCCAGTCACCTCTCATCATCGCCATCCCCCTTCGACATGTAAGTGGCGCCTTCGATGGTCGGCTGCCAACTACATTGTTAATTCCCTCTCCCACTCTATTGGTCGGCAGTCGGCTGAACAACTACTAAAGCAACAAGGGAACAAGTACTAAACTAGTAATTCGGTTCAATCAAATCCTGCACAATTTCCTTACAAAACTTCAAAGCTGGGTTGATCCGTGTTCCCTCTTGTTGACGGGTCAGCGGTTCAATCATCAGAGTCGAATAGATCAATATATAAAGAATATATAATATATAATATATTTCAGAAGTGTGATACATATATAGGTTTAATTTTCTAATAATAACTATATATAAAGTTAATATTTGCTTTAATTTTAAATAGGTCATAAAATTAAATTTAAATATCATATATGGATCGGTCAAATGGATTGATGGGTCACTTGAATCAACATCTTTAAGGGTAGCTTTAGGATTAACGCAAACAAGATCCGTGACCAGATGACGAGTCAAACAGTGCAACTGGCTGAATCAAGAACAGGTTGAAAACAATGCGTCAAATTAAGCATCAAAAGAAAAGAAAGTAGAGACAACAAAAAAGTACCTAGACTACCCACCATAAAGTCATAACTAATGGCCTTCTCTCTCTCTCTATCTGGCATCCGGGTTAATGGTCCATGTACAATTGCCCAATTGGTTTCACTATCGCATCTAGGCCTAATTTATGGATTAAATTGACTTAAAGAGACGCTCATCAATCATATAATATATAACTTGATCAGAGATATAGAGAGAGACTGTTTGTCATGTGAGGAAGATAGTGATGAGAGGCAACTTAATCTTTTTGAGGGGAGAAAACAATTATTAATCCGTGTATCTGTGTGCGTGTGGTGGTGGGAATTGTAGCATATATTCAACAAATGAAACATTTTCAGATATTGATGTTATTTGATTTCTATGTTCACCCATTTATTAAAAAAAATCTTTAAAAGGGACAGATTAAACAAAGTTTTACTATAAAAGCAGTGAAAATAATTGGTGGCACGAAGATGGATATTGAAGTTACAGCACAGATCTAGAGAGTCAAATCTGCTCCTTACAGAGTGTCTTACACCATCCTCATCCTCACAGTGCATCATAACCGTATGTATGGGAAATGCTTTCAATGCAAGGCTGTGATGCACTTAGTGTGAGGTGTACTCTGTGAGGAGTAAACCTGATATCTTCTTTTTTGTTGTTTTTTAACAAAAAATAGATATGATATGATATTTGAAAAAGCAATTTACCAAGTAGAACCATAAAAGTGATAACAAATAAGGTGTTATTTATCAAAGTTCATAGGTAAATTTTGATTGATAAAAACTCTTTCCTTATCATATCTTTTCCACATCATAAATTTACCTAATCTTTTTAATAGTTCTTTCTTGTTATATGGCAAAGCTTCTTCAAACACTACGTGTCCCACTTAAAAGAAGGGAATAAATAAATTTTAATTCATGATTAAAATATGTTGTTTGGTACTCACTACCCTAACTTTTAAAAATCTGGTTGCTTCCTAAGGCGCATTAGAAAGTTAACTCATTTCCTTTGATCATAAAACAAATATAACTAAGTTTCCAAATTGGAATAAAAAAATCAATACAATAATAGTCAATTGTTGTCGCATTAAGTTGATACCTTCCAATTCTTCTAAAAAACATGCAAACACACTAAGAGCACGTCATCCAGCCATACATTAGAAACATCTCCTATGAATTTAACATACAAGTATAAGAGATTAGAGATATTCCCAATATATGACTAGATGCTGAACTCTCAACTTATATATTCTCAATATATGACTGGATGATGTGTGTTCATTCTCACCTTAACTTCTAAATTCATGTTTGTTTCCTAATGCAGATTAGAAAGTTAGCTCACATACTTTGATCATAAAGGGAATATAAGTTTCCTAAATCAAAGGCTGTCATGGCATTACATTAACATATCCCCCATATTCTTCTAGAAAAAGCTGATTGTTTAATTATTAAGATAACCTAATTTAATCTCTAAAATTAAATAAAATAATCAATATAAGTTGTATTTTTTGAGTATGGGGCCATTGACTAGTGCTATATGATAATAGAGTAAAAGGTATATGGGACGACCCGGGTCGGCCAATCATTTAATTTTATTATGATAATAAAGAAACAAGGAAATTATGAAGATAGCAACCCACTCATAATGGAACCCGCAAGCCGGGGCTAAATTAAGCATTGTTGTCGAACTTAGATCGGACCGGATTGGACCGAACAGTTGGATCATTAGAACATTGCAGCAAGAATGGTTTTTAGGCTAATAGGTTCTTAAAATTGTTGCCACAATCAAATCTACCATAAATACATGCCTTTTTTCTTTCTTTTTTTGCTTCATATTCCTAAAGAAATAATGCTAGAATGGCATTTTCCAACTCTGCAACTAGGGCGGGTTAGTCTGAACCCAACCCATAAAAGTTGGATTAAGTTGGGTCTACTTAAGGTTGAAAATATGAACCTGACTCAACTTTGGATTCGGATTTAGATTGAGGCCTTGGCCAATCCAAATCAGACTTAACTTTATGTATGTATAAATATAATATAAGTATGTATGTTCATATTTGTATATATAAATCTTATATAAATACATATGTGTATGTTAGTATGTATGTATATTTATGTATGGCACTATAAGATAACTCTTCTAAAGCATAATAACTACAGCATTTTACATAAAATAATACTAAAACTTAATTAACTTCAAGCCATAAATCTATGAAATAAAAACATTTGGTAAAAGAGGTAGTCAAGTCAAGCCAACCCAAACCCAACCGAAAACCAACTGCAAAATATATGTCACGTTAGGTTAGGGTTGGGGGTTCAAGAGCAACTTGCATCCTAATCTACAGCCCACTAAAAAAACCAAAAGGTTTTATGCCCTAAAAAATTCATAGAAGCCCAAAATAACAAAAAATCTAGAAGTTTCAAATGAAACTTCCTTTCTACACCTAAAGTATTTCATTTAACAGCTCTATAGATCATGGTAAATTAGAATACTTACAAACCATTTATATCTTTAAAATCAAGACCCCATAAGTTCATTATATCATTCATCTAGGCAAAAATCTTCCTAAAAATACTTACCAAACAGCACCTCAATGAAATGTTTCTAAATGAACACTTGAATTAGTTCAAGTTCAATAACTATAATTGAAATTAGCTCTCATGCTCCCCATCTTTGTTTATTCATAACCTTAGGTTGTGTATAGTATGATACAATTGCTGGCCGATCAATATAAATTTATGAAAAAAAAATGTCTTATCAAATTATATAAAAAGGTCACTTCAATTAAAAAAAATGGGATTGATTAAAAAGATACTTTACAAGGTTGGCGTGCTGCCAACTGAAATTGACCCACGTGTTAATCAATCCTGATCAAATGAGAATAGTGGCGAAGGAAGAATGGAGAATGGAGAATAGGTGGAAATTTTTAAAGTGCAATTATGAGATGTATTCTACAACAAAAATCCAATCAGAAAGTTCGTTTTTTAAAAAATATGAATCCTATTAAATTTCGGGCTAGGTTAAGACTGAGACATTGTTCAATCCGATCCTATAATACATAAGTAAATAAGTCATTCTAATTCTAGTCCCACCTCAAAAATCCAATTCAAAGAAATTGGATTGACATAGGAAAAAATAATAGATTTTGTTAAAGTTAAAATTAGGATTTCAAGAAATCAAACTGAGTCAATTAAGATAAATTTAATTCCATTAAATTTGACATTTTTTTTTATTTTTTAAAATTTAAGTTATTTTTTAGATAATCCAAATTGACCTATATGTCAATCCTAACCCGAGTATATAGGGTTAGGGTCAACCCTAACCCGAGCATTAGGGTTAGGGTCTAACATTTGTTGTTCCAACCCGAAATCAACCCAATGTATCTTCACCCAACCCGAACCCGACCCACCCACCCTAATTGTCAGGTCTAAAGAGAGTTTTCAGTTTTCCCATCGTATCGTCATCGTTTTGAGTTAGTCAACACTTTTCCGCTACTCGTCAAACAAAGACCTAGGTGATTCGAGCTATCACGTGCCTAGGAGAGTGTTAGCTGCACCCGGCATGCTATGTACATTTCGATCCGATCCTTGCAGTTTCCTATTGTGACATCATATGGGCCCTGGTTTGTGGCCCATATTAGGTGTTTAGACAGATGTTCGCCACACATGTCGCCCTCACCCAAACATGGTCAGCTCTTAGGACTCAAGTTTTGGGGGCCCAAGCATCTTCGGTTAATGAGAGCATGAGCCCACAACCACTATTACCAATTAAAAAAAAAAAGAAAAAGGACGTATTAATATTTGAGCATTGGGGGCCCAAGCAGTTTCGGCGGCAAATAAGAACATGAGCCCACAACCACTATTACCAATTAAAAAATGTGTTAAAATTTGGCGGCCAATAGGAACATTACTACAACCTTTGATGAAATGACATCTTGGTGGGCCATAACAATTCATCTAAGATCATGATTCTCGGTTTTAGTTAATAGTTATAGTGCTAGAAATGGATCAGATCGGGTCGTGACAGATTGGAACGGAATATATCGGAATTCGATCCGATTTATTAAAATCAAGGGAGAGATCTAAATCCGACTCTTATCGGCTCCAATTTAAATTCAATTCGGATCTGATACAATTTATTTATAGCCCTATTTAATCCTGCACTATAACAATTTAGCAAAATTAATTCCTCAACAACTGGGTCATCGGCAACATTTCTTCTTTAGTTCAGTTTGGAAGGAGTACAAATATAAATACGTAGAGTGTAAAACCTTCTAATTTGTATTGTTTTGTATGTATTTATACTATACATATTTGTATTTGTACTTCTTCCAAACTGAGCCTTAGATTTTGTTTTTTTATCTGATAAATTTAACAAAACATTGATTTAATTTTACTTCATAAGATTACGTTATCGGTGTAAATCAAGAACGATGTAAAAATTTGCATTGGTTTGATTTTATCCACATTTGGAAGAAGAATGTAATTATGGTCGACGCAAAATTCCATTCTAGTTCAGTTTTGCATATGTTTGGATAGAGTGGAGTTTTACATCAATAGTCGATGTAAAACCTATCAAATTTAAAGTTTTATATCGATTATTGATATAATATGTAAAACTTTACACTCTTCGCCCATCACATATTTTAAAAAGCAGCCGTTACTTTACAATTCAGTGTAAAATGTCATCGATATATTTTTACACCAATAGCGTTTTACAATGATTCCAAACGCAGCGTAACTGCTATAAACAAAGGTATGTACAATAAACAACATAATTTAATCAAGAGTGAACAAATCAGCCATCCGTACAACTAACTGATAGACATGGACAGACAGATAGTGGGGTCCAATGCAGATAGACATGGGTTTTTTAAATAAAACCTAATTTTTAAAATCTTTAAATAAAAATAATTAATTGACAAAAGCATTTAATTATTTATTTATTTTAATTTGAGAAACCAATCGGAAAAAAAGGGGTATTCATGATCAAGGTTAAGAATCGTTGCAGTTGCAATCACACAAAGCCATCTCCATCTATCTTTCAAACTCACGTTCTACATCTCAACTAACCTCAAACTTGATATTTTTGGAAGCTCCCTTTTATGACTCTTGTAATTTGACTTGTCATTTGTTTGTGAAATGACAAATTTTCATGGCTGGATAGATAGAGGCATTGCACCAATGGCTCCTTTCGAAGCATATTCCCACTAGTTGGAATCCTCGGATCCATTCCCCCTTTGTTCATTAACTTTAGACATGGGCAGTGGTTTGATGCACTTTTCTTCTTTTTAAATCAAATTTCCAGCTCAAAATTCAGACTTTTTTTCACTCATTTAGCTTTTGTTTGTGCAATTAAAAGACAAATCAGATCAGAATCATGCGAGTTTGACAAAAGTTTTAGCGCTGACTACCAACTTGATACAATCCGTTTTTCCTTTATTTTGCTTTAGGAAAATCGGCAAAAGACAGGGAGTGTAATAATTAAGGGTCCATTTGATTGGCTGTTGCAATCGAAATCCTGCACAATTGGAATTATTTGATTGGGCAAAAACAGAATCCAACTTCGATTCCAGACCCCTATTTCTGCACATCAAACGGGGCTAAATGCTTTCCTTGGACTGATTCCGTTCAGTTTATTTGATTTGAATTAGTAATTTGTGTCCACATATTGGTTCTCATATTTGCGTGCACTTGTGTAGTATATAAAGATGGTGCTCTTTGTCAAATGAAGACATTGGGTAGTAATTTATATATATACTAAATTAATGTTATGCAATGTCATATGGCCTCTTTTTGCTCCATTACCCCAAGGGAGTAATTCTAGAGGGAGTGCAAGATTCTTTCTAGAACCCTATGGAGTTCACACTTAGCATGGCTTATCTCATTTTTTCCTCTCCTTTTTATTACAAAACTAACTATTACCCACTCTCTCCTAAATTATCTTTAACTATCACTAATTCCTATTTATCTCCTATATTTTCTCTAATTCCTATTTATTCTCACCCCCATTTTTCATCTATGTCTAACTAAAGAAAGTTTCAATTAAAAAATTTGACACTTATTTTATTATTATAATAAAATTATGTGATAAATTTAAAATATTTACTAAAAACACAAAAAAATAATTACAATAGATTTAATAATATTCATATTATTAATAATTTATATTTTTAAAAAATTCATAATGAAATTATGTAATAACA
The DNA here is from genome assembly GCF_056320005.1 of Nelumbo lutea. Taxonomy (NCBI): domain Eukaryota; kingdom Viridiplantae; phylum Streptophyta; class Magnoliopsida; order Proteales; family Nelumbonaceae; genus Nelumbo; species Nelumbo lutea. The sequence goes on along the minus strand of NC_142687.1, from coordinate 33,819,824 downwards.
ATATAAATTATAATTTTATGGATTATTCAATTTAATACTTAAATAATATTTTAAAAATAAAAAAAGTATTTAAATGTTATTCAAATAATAAAAATTAAAATTAAAAAATATTATTTAAATATTTCAATAACTAAATATTTTAAACAACAAAGTATTTAATATTATGTAATAACTTTAACGGAAATAAAATTTAAATATTTTACATATGATTTAAATATTTAAATAATGAAATAATGATTATCATATCAAAAATGTTTTTTCTGATACTTTTGTATTCTGAGAAGAGAGCATTATTGTACCTATTTTTGGGATACAATTTTATGTTCTTTTGATAATTAACTTTTTAACCAAAGTTAAAAGGCATTAGAGCATTTAATGATGGGCCCACACTTTACACAGATTTCAAACAAACAAGATGATTGCAAAACTAGTTTAAAATGTGAACCTTATTTACATTCATGAACTGAAAAAGTGGTAAATATGCAGTGTATATATTTGTGTTTACATTGCAACCAAACGTAGCCTTAGAAACATATATAACACGATGTCTCCCTCATACTTACATCTATAGTTAGATAGAATTCAACCTTAATTCTACATTAATGGTTCAAACTTTCAAAGCTTTTTTTTTTTTTTGAAAAGCATTATAATATTATTTATGTACATAGTTATCTAACTATAATTTCTTTTCTCTTTTTCTTTTATTCTGGAAACAACCCACATCTAAACGAGAAACAACTCACCTCCCCAACAAGCCAAACATAAAAAATAAGAGAAGAAAAAGTCAAGATGTTGATTTAGGATATATTCTAATTGATAGAAGATAGGAAAGAAGCAGAAAGTTGAATAAAAGTTCTTAAGGAATTTTATTGTCCCTCAACTTTTTGTTTCTCTGTTATTTTCTACCAAGCCAAATACAGCCTTAACCCCTTTTTTCTCTCAGGTAAGCTTTGGATTATGATACTTTTGAAGATATTTAATTTCTGTCACTGTAACGGGACTATGTTTTTCGGTTTCTTGATGAATGAATCCACACTCTTTCTGTTATTCTTTTAATGGCAGACCCCCAGTTTGTAAACCTGTTTCTGGAGAGAGTTATTGATGCAAGGTGGTTTAGTCAATATGGTCAGCAACTAGCAAACAAATTCTAGGGACATAATACCATACAACCTTATCTTGTGTGTTATATATGTAATTGATTTGAGACAATTAGTAGAAATTTTTCGTTATGATTTGTAGAAAAGATGGATGTCATGTGGTAGATCTCTAATAGTTAGCAAATCTGTGTACAATATTCATATTGAATATATAATGGCATTTTCTTAAGAAAATTTCCTGAATTGGCTAGTTTTCAAAAAATACATAAAAATCTGTGAATAATTAATTTTGGAGAAACGTATAATATCCGAATAATTTGTATTTAAAAATTATTAAACATGAATGCAAATTTAATTAACTTTGTTCTTGGTTCTGAAATATATTATACACAAATGTTTTCAATACCATACTATATATGTTCTAACGTAATATATGTATTCACTACTATATGGGAGATCTATTAGACCAGAAACCAGGTTCATCAAATACCTCAAACCATCATATAACTAGGCTCTTCTCTAAATTATTGTATTGTTTTTTAGGTTTAATTATGATGCCAAAAAGATATGATACCAGAAAAACTTATAATCGATGAATCAATATCATAAAAGTGGTAACCAATCATGTGGGTTTTCATCAAAAATTATTGGAGGGTTGATTCTTGATTGGTCAAATCCTTTCCATTATCATGCCCTTCCAGCATCATATATTTTTTCTTTGTTTTTTAATGTTTTTATCATTCAAAATAATGCCTTCTTGTATTTGGTTATGGTATCCAACAAAATTGCCTTTTTTTTCTGTATAAAATATTCAATATAGGGCCTTCAAATTGAAATCCTTCAAAATTATTAGAAGCTTGTATTATATGATATTGCCTGTAGATGCCAAAGTATGGTAATGCAGATGCCATTTAATGCCTAATTGCCTACACATACTAGGTCTATTTAAGAAAGAGTAATAATGTTCCAAAAAAAAAAAACATTGAAGCATATTAATAGACTGAAATCCCCAATAGGTAGCATCTAAGGCACCATTTGGTAATAACTTAAGAAAACATTTCCCTTAATTAATTTTCTGTTTTCAGTACTAGAAAACATTTTTATATTTTATGAAAAAATGATGAAATAAAGAGATTTCTATAATCCAAAGATGTCAAGGAGATTGGTCAATTTGCCAGTGAAGTGGGTAGACATGCTTAGGGAGCTTGTGTTCAAATGGTTAAGAGAGAAAATGGAGGAGACTGAGTACTAACGGAATTTGGGGCATCTCCTAGAAGAAGTCTGACATTATAGGGGTGTCAATTGGACCAGATTTGGTCCCATCTAAACTGGTCCAATATGAATCCATTACGGCCAGGTTCAATTCAATCCAATGAATATTTTGGACCATTTTGGACTAGTCCGATTTAACGTTTGAATCGTTCAATCTCTTCAAATTGGTTTTAATTTAGAATGTTTTCAATCCAAACCCGGTACATACATTGTACTCTTATCTTCTATCAATAGACCGGATATTGATTCAATCCAATTCGATCCAACATAAATCCATTATGAAAGGACCAGGTCCAATCCAATCCAGCGAATGAATGCTTTGGACCATCAAGTCTGGATTGACCCAATTCAATATATCTTTATCTACGTTGGGCTTTAGTTCGAGTTTGGGACCATTCAAAATTTAATAAATTCTCAACCTAATCAAGTACCCAACTCAAGTTGCACCCCTAAGAGAAGGAGAGAGACTGAGACTCTGAGAGAGAGGTGGACCGTTGCCATTTAGTCACTTTTGACTTTGTACAAGTTAGACCAAGGTTTGGCTAGGATTGAGAACTGATGGTTCGATTTAGGGGTGCAACTTGGGTGGGCTCGGGTTGGATTTTTATCGAAATTTGAATGGATATGGGCCAGAGGCCCGAGCCCAAAACAATGTAAAAATGCTAACTCAGGCTAGCCCAAGTTATACCCCTTGTTGCGATGAGGAGTGATTTGTGTATACACACACTGTAAGCACAGGATCGTTTTGCTGATACCTTTCTTGTAGGAATCTGGATCTGCTGACCACAAAATGCTGATAATATCATGTGCACCCCTATACATTGGGAACATCTTTCCATGAAGGACAACAAAAGGCATAAGAAATAGGGTTAAGTACTCTGCAACTCAATGCAGAATTCTAAATGACAGTCCCCATAGTCTATTAGTAGCCCCCCTATAATCCGCATAATGTCCATGAATTTGACATCAATTCACGGTCAGGATTCATCCCCTGTACAGTGGGGCTACAAAATTCTGACCTGAACTGATCTCAGTCATTCTCCCTAAGAAATATTCCTGTTGTACAATGGTAAGATATCGGGATCAGCATCTTGTGAACAACAGATTTCGGACACACGTGTTTCAAAGTGTGTTTGGAAGTATTTATGGGACAGGTGTCAAAATAATGTTTACGTACTTATTCAATGTCTTCACCGAGTGTGCCTATCAGATATGGACTCTGTTGTGATGCAATGATCCTTGCATGCATTAAGGACACATCCGGCTTGGCTTCTTTTACCTTGTCTTGTAGAGAGTTTACCAATTACCAAGGAGGGATGTTTGGCAATATGGTTGGCTTTGGTTTTGAAAGCAAAATACTATTGTCACGTTACCAAAAACAACATAATTTTGTTGAAAGTTCGTCCATCACTTTTATCTTTGCCATAAAGAGGGCTGCAACTTGGATTGTTTTGGTCTAGGCCTTGCCCAAAGCCCACCCAGCCCAAAAGTTCATGGGGATAGGATCACTGAAGCAAACGGTTTAGCCCAGCAAAGCTGAAACACGGTCCATGAGACGAAGTCTATATATGGGTATATATGCATCACACGTGTTTTCATTTAGAGCCCGTTTGAGAGGTATTTAACTTTGATTGAGCTGCATTAACTGAATCATATGAAGAAGCTAATGAAACTAGCTTCACTGGAAAGTCAATTCAGTAATCAATTTGATTGTATTCTGCTTTTAATTTATTTTTTTACCAAAGATGACTCCTAAGCACTTTGTGTGAGGCCCATCTTACAAAGCCAAAAGCCACTGCATGAAAGTCTTCCCAAACAGACACTTGTTTAGTGAATTGGAATGTGCATTTGCATGTGCCAAGCGTAGAGAGAGAGAGAGAGAGAGAGAGAGGGAGGGAGGGAGAGATGCAAATGAAATAAAATTTTATTAGGTTTTGTATATATATATATATATATATATATATATATATATATATATATATATATATATATATATATATATATATATATATATATATATATATATATATTATCTATGAAAGTACAAATAGATATGGTTGGATTCTGGAATTTTCATACCCCATCTCTAAGGTTTGAATAAGAAAAGGAGCAATGGTAAATATGTAACTTTGTTTTATCATTTAATGTTGGTTAGGAAAATGACTCTTCTTTCTCATTTAATGTTTAATACAAAAAAAAAAACACAAAACTCCCTCTTTTTTTTCAATAATTGAAAAACAAAACCATGGCCTTGAAAACATTGCCAAGATGGGAGAGGAAAGGAAGTTCAAGCTGGTGGGGAAATGGAAACTGGATTTGTCCATTGAAGCAAAATCTTTCCTCTTCGAGCAGGGAAGGACAGAGGGGAAGGCTCTATTGAAAATCAGAGAAGGGCGTAGGGCGTCAATTCTCCTACCAGAGGAGGCATTTGTGTGGCTGAAAGGTTTTGTAGATGGAGCTGTAAATTCCTTTCGAGAAGAAGGTTGGAGAAACTCGTTGACCTCTGAGAACAAGTGGTTCGAAGTTGTGCTAAAAAGGAAAGAAAAAGGGTGGTTCATTATGGTCACCGAACTCTTTGGTTTTAACAAAAAGCAAGTGTTGTGTATTCCAGAAGGTCTAAAGCGAAGAGGGTGGGCTTCTTTTGCTTCTAATCTTCAGGCTTTTCTCTTGGAGGTCGAAGGTAGAGTAGAAGAAGCCCCTGGCTCGAAGGATTGTTTTGTGCCCCGCCCAAAGCTTTACCCTGAAGTTTTGGTGTCCAGCTCATCTGTCCTCCAATGAGTAGCAGTGGAAGAAGGGAGGGGGAGCTGGGAGAAGATGGTGGTTTTAGTGGCAGAAAGGGTGATAGAAGATTGGACGAAAGTTATAGAAGTTTTAACAGAGAGGTTGGGATCAGAGGAAGATGTATTGTTGCTACCTTTTGCTGAAAAGAAAGCCTTACTAGATATTGGAAATAAGACTTTGTTCTTCAATTCTTTCCTTGTAGAAGGAAGCCTGATTAAGGTCCAGAATTGGGCTCCAGATTGCAATGAAGTTGAACCCAGAGCCGGCAGTTTTTGGATTAAGCTTCTCGGTCTTCCCTTCAACCTTTGGAATGACCTTATTCTGGGGAAAATTACTAGAGTGATGGGTGGAGTTCTATTGGAGGCTAACTTAAGTAACTTGAGAGCGGTGGAACTCAAGGTTGTTGGGATCAATCCAGAGAACTTGCTGCGGATCTTCGAAGTTCTCTCAGAAGAAGCTTGGCACAAGGTCTGTTTAGTTTCAAAAGTTGAAGCTTTGCTTTGGAGAAGACGACCAGAGGTTGAAGAATCTGACAAGCTCGTAGGGGGCGTACACGTGGCCTTTAGGGGCTGGTGGGTAAGTCTGTTGAGTGTGGGCGTTTTACAGAGGAAGGGGAACAGTGGCAGGGGTGTCCCAAGTCTCAAAGCCTTCCTATTTTGGCTTCTTTTCCAAATTTTTTTGAAGAAGGGTTGTGTAAAGAGGGTGGTTCGTCCTATGCTGGCGTGGCTAAGTTGGGAAAGAACGGTTTACGTGCTAAGTCTCTCTGAACTGGCTCTAAGAATGGTTGAGCCAGTCGGGCCAGTGGGTGAACTTCCTATCGGTTTTAAAAGCCCATGTGACAACTTAAGTCATCACGTGGGGTGGGCAGGCATGGGACGATGATAGATGACATCATTCATCTATCATTGTCTAAGTCTCGCCCTCTCGACTATGGAGGGGCGAAGTCTGCGAACAAGGCTGGAGAGTGCCGGCCTCCGTGCTGGGTCCGACGGGTAGCCGGCGATGAGCAAATTCTTAGCCTTTCTGATCGCCTGAACCCGCGCTATTCAAGAGGCGGACCAGAAGAGAAAGAAGAGGCTGATCAAGGCTGGTTGAGCTGCGGTTCAGATTCTGATCATGTTGATAGTTCAGATGACTGTGGGAGTTTAGGCAGTGCGGCAGTTGAAGCTCCATCTAAAGGTCAGAATAGCGATTCATTTAGCCTGGATTGTTTGTTCTTAGAGGATTCGGTGGGGGAAGGAAAGGTGGAGGGGGAAGAGCAGGTGTTTGAATTTAACCCATTACTGGCTGAGCCCCCCCCCCCTCAGTTCTAGTGCTTTACAAGAGGCCGAAAAAGTGGTTGCTTGGGTTTTCTCAGAGCAGAACAAGGGTACTTCACAGAGAGGTACATACTTGGGTACAGAAAGGGGTCTTTGTGTTGATACAGCAACAGGGATTTCCCTCCCCCATCTCTGGGAGACAGAGTGCTCTGTTTTCCCAAAAAAGAAAGTGACTACCTCTCCTTCGCCTTTGCTCTCTCCTCACTTCTCTACCTTAGGTAAATCCCTTAACTCTGTCAATTCAGTTTTGGATACTGATGAGCGCTTCGTATCTCTTGTACCAGATTCTCTTCCCAACCATGATTCGGAAGCCCTTGGTCTGAAAGCCACAATGAGTCTACAAGGGGGGGAAGTGTGTGAGGAATCTTGCAGAGAGACAATAATTAGGGAAATCTTAGAAAGCCTCTTGGGTGAAGTGGAAAGGAAGGATTTGCAGAGAGGGAGCCTTGAGGGGACAAACAGGGTTGTGGTTGGAGGTAAAGTGAGAAGGAACAAGAAGCTTCCTAGGAGTGAGGAGAGTGCTTCTTTAGGGAAAGAGAAAACTTTTGGGGAAGAGTCAGTTGCAGAGTTTGTGAAAAAGTTGGGGTGCAAGCTGAAGAACCCGAATGACCTAAAAGCCTACATGCAAAATAAAGATGACAAAAAGATGAAGTTTAGAAGGCTGAGTGAAGTTGAAAAATTAAAAAAAAAAAAAAAAGATATTGAGGGGGACAAGAAGTTCAAAGTGAAAGGGATTAGAAGAAAATGGTCTAAATAGTTCTTGGAGGACTTAGGGTTAAAGCCTTTATTTTTCAATGAGAATCATAAGTTGGAATGTGAGGGGGTTGGGCAGCTTTAGGAAGAGAGCAACAATCAAAGAGGTAATTAAAAAGTTCAATCCGGATGTGGTTATGCTTCAGGAGTCCAAAAGAATGGATTTTGATTGCAACTGGGCAAGGAGTGTGTGGAGTTCTAGAGGTATTAAGTGGGTGGCTGCTCCTTCGTGGGGTTCCTCGGGAGGGATTGTGACCCTGTGGAAAGAAGAGATTCTCTTAGGTGTGGAGGAGCTAATTGGAGATCACCCTATCTCCCTGAAGTTCAAACAGGTGGCCGATGGGTATGAATGGGTACTAACAAATGTGTATGGCCCCAATGACTATAGACAAAGGGAGAAATTATGAAAAGAATTGAGTGACATTAGAGGCCTTTGGGATGGACCCTGGTGTGCGAGAGGGGACTTTAATGTAGTGAGATTTATGGAGGAAACCAACAACCCCAAACAGAGAGTGACAACAAATATGAGGAAGTTCAACCAATTTGTGAACTCTTTTAATCTCAAAGAACTTCCTTTCCTAAATAATAACTCCACTTGGTCCAACTTTAATCTCAACCAATTTGCTCTAAGTTGGACAGATTTTTGTTCTCAACAGATTGGGATGATCATTGGGACAATCTTACTTCTAGGGCTCTCCCTAGACTCACTTCAGACCACTAGCCAATAGTTTTGGTCAAGGAGGAATTAAGAGGAGTAGGGTCTACCCCTTTCAAGTTTGAAAATATGTGGTTGTCTCATCCAGGTTTCATTGAGAAAATCAGAGAGTGGTGGGAGTAAGCGAATCCGATAGTTGATTGGGAGGGAATGAGGTTCTACAAGAAATTCCAATACCTAAAATCTCAATTAAATGAGTGGAATAGGCTAGGATTTGGAAGATTATAAGAGACAAAGCAAGTTCTGGTGGAGCAAATTGAGGATTTGGACCTGAAGGAAGAGAGAGGCCCCTTTAGAGAGGAAGAAAGGAATTTGATATGGGTTTTAAGGAGGAAGTTGGAGGACATCCTGATCAAGGAGGAAATCAGTTGGAGGCAAAAATCTAAGTGTAAGTGGCTAAAGGAGGGAGGTAGAAACGCAAGGTTTTTCCATTTAGTGGAAAATGGAAAGAGAAAGAAGAATTACATCTCTAACTTGGAAGTTGATGGAACAGTTTTGTCACTCGACTGAAATTGTAGAGGCCCTAGTAAATCACTTCAAATCTATTTTTAGAAAGCCTATGAATGAGAGAGTGTGGTTGGAGGGTTTGGATTGGCCAACTCTAAGTGCGGAGAAAAGAGATGGCTAGAAAAAAGATTCGATATGGAGGAGGTAAAGGAAGCAGTTTTCTCTATGGATAGGACAAAAGCTCCGGGTCTAGATGGGTTCACAATGGCCTTTTACCAGGATTGCTGGGATATCTTGGAGAATGATCTTGCTTCGGTCTTTGAGGAGTTCCACAGGAGGGGTGTAATAGACCCGGGATTGAACTTAACTTTCATTGCCTTAGTCCCAAAGAAGAAAGATGCATCTCAACCAAAATATTTTAGACCTATTAGTCTGGTGACTAACTTGTACAAAATCATTGCTAAGGTGTTGCCTCTCAAGATAAAGAATGTGCTCTCCTCTATTATTGCACCCAACCAAAGTGCTTTTGTGGAGGGAAGGCAAATCACCGATCAGATCCTCATTGCAAATGAGAACTTGGAGAGCTTTAGAAAGTCAAAGAAGAAGGGAGTGGTTTGCAAATTGGATATGGAGAAGGCTTTCAACTTGGTTGATTGGTCATTCTTGATGGAGGTGTTGAGGAGTTTTGGTTTTGGTGACAGGTGGTGCAAGTGAATATGGGGTTGTGTTAGGACTTGCTATTATTCTATCCTAGTGAATGGAATTGTGGTTGACTTCTTTCCGACGTTGAGATGTCTAAGACAAGGAGATCCTCTTTCCCCTTTTCTTTTCACCCTTATTGTTGATGTGTTTGGGCGATTGATCCGTAGAGCAGACTCGAGGAATTTGATAAGAGGGTGGAGAGTAGGAAGGGAGGAAGTTACCTTAACTATTCTACAGTTTGCATATGATACTATCCTTTTCTGTGAAGAAGGGAACCTCGGTTGGATCCGGAATCTAAAGTTGACAATACAACTTTTTGAGCAGATATCTAACCTCAAGGTAAACTTCGACAAGAGTTGTGTGGCGAGAGTAAATGTGAACGAAAGAGACCTAAGGGAATCTGCAGATAAGCTAGGTTGTGCTATTACGAATTGGCCTCTGACTTACTTGGGACTCCCTTTAGGAGATAATCTTAAGAGTGTCAGCTTTTGGGCTCCGGTAGTGGAGAAGTTTGAGAAGAGGCTGGCGGCCTAGAAGAGGAGTTGCCTTTCTTTAGGTGGAAGAGTCTCTCTCATTAGATCTACCCTAGCTAACCTTCTTGTTTACTTCCTATCAGTGTTTAAGATCCCCTCAAAGGTTTCAAATCTTTTGAAAAAATTAATAAGGAACTTTCTCTGGGAGCCTGGAGAGGAGAAGAGAGATCATAGAGGGTGAGTTGGGAGGTGGTCTCTAGGTGTAAAACAATAGGAGGTCTAGGGATTGGTAATTTCAAGAAAAGGAACATGGCTCTTCCAGGGAAGTGGTTGTGGAGGTTCTCTTTGGAAAGGGATAAATTGTGGACTAAGATTATGGCTAGCATTCATGGGCTGGAAGACAATGGCTGGGATCCTGGAATCTTGGCAAGGGCTTCAGCTACTTCTCCTTGGAAATCCACCCACAATCTGCTTCCAATTTTCTCCCCTTGAATCAGGTATGGTCTAAACTCTAGTAACCGAATAATTTTCTGGGAACATCTTTGGGTCGGGGATTCTCCTCTGAAAGACAAGTTTCCTTCCTTGTATGCTCTTTCAGACTTGAAAAATGAACCCATTTCTTCTTTCTTAGTCTCTTTAGCTTCCACTTCGGGCTCTGGTTGGAACCTTGACCTGCGTAGGGCAATTAGAGATATGGACTTGAATAGCCTAGTAGCTCTGCTAGCCTCCCTTGAAGGTGTCTTCCTAAACCCTGCTAAGGAAGACACCAGATTTTGGATCCTTTCTAGCTCTGGTACCTTTTCTTGTGTTTCTTTCTTTGAAACTTTAACTCAGCCTCCTACCCCCCCTAGGGTTGTCCTTTCCAGTTAAGAAAATTTGGAGCAGACCTATTCCTCCTCGAGTGGGGTTTTTTTGTTGGGAAATTTTCTTGGAAAGAATCAACAATTTAGACTTACTCCAAAGAAAGAGACCCAACTATTGTCTACTTCCTAATAGATGTGCTCTTTGTAAAGCTGATGGGGAATCTGGCTTCCACCTCATGGTCTCTTGTAAGGTTGTTAAATCTGTTTGAGAGTGGGTTTTCTCCCATTTTGGGTGTTCTTGGTATCCTCCGGAGACTGTCCAAGGTTTGTTTTCCCCATCTTTTTTCAGCTGGCCTAAGAAGCGAGGGAAGACTATGTGGAGGTGTATTAGGGCAGCGGTTTGCTGGTCTTTGTGGGAAGAAAGAAACTCATGCATATTTTCTGACAAGGAAAAAACTTTGGAAGATTTGTTAGATCGAATCCTTATAAGAGTGGTCCACTATCTAAAATCTTTGGAGTTGTTTTCAGATTGTCCTATGGATGACTTGCTAAGAAACTGGAAAGAGATTGCTTTCACCGCAAGATGCAAGAGGACTCTTTGTCCGTTCTGGTCCCCTCCCCCCTCGGGCTTTTTAAAGCTGAATTTTGATGGCAGCAGTGTAAGGAATCTAGGGCCCTCTAGGATTGGAGGAGTCATCAGGAATGAGGAAGGGATTGTTACTGCTTTATTCTCTGACCCTATTGGAGAAGGTGACTTTCTTAGGGTTGAGATCCTTGCAGCGCTTGAAGGAATTCGAAGAGCAAAAGATCTAAATATTAGACGTTTGATTCTGGAAGGTGACTCGAAGGTGGTGGTAAATTGGTTGAAGACAGAGGACAGTGGTTTTTGGAACTTTAGCAATGAGAAAAAACAGTTCTTATGGCTGGGTAGGGACATAGAGATTCAATACAACTGGGTGAAGAGGAGTGCCAACTCGTTTGCGGATGGGTTGGCCAAGCAAGGAGTGAATAGGGAGGCTGTTTTCTAGGCTAGTTTTTAATTTTCTTTGCTTTCCCTGGGTTTTCTGATTTTGGGGGAGCTAAGTTATTTTATCTCCCTTTGTATTCCTTTCCCTCTATTCTCTTAATTTAATGAAATCGATGTTATTGATTAAAAAAATTGAAAAACAAAACCATAGTAATTGTTGAAACCTCCCTTGAAGTTTTTGACCATTGCCCAAACCTCCCCTGAAGTTTGGTAATTGCAATCACCTCCCCTAAACTTCTTGAAATAGTTGCAAATAGACCCCATTTGAGAATCCTCTAACAAGAGCCCTGAAAATGTCCAAAATATCCATGTAATTATTATTGAGGCTGATTTATACATAAAAAACAATATAAATGTTATGAAAAGCAAGAAAAAAAAAAGAGTTGAAAGTTGCAATTTTACCTTTGATCAATTGATATGAAGGAAAATTTTGGAAAGTACATCAATTCTGAAAAAGAGATTAGAAGGGATTGGGGTAGTGATATATATGAAAAAAAATTGGAAAATAAACATTTTGGTCAAAAGTAACTACATGGGTATTTTGGACAATTTTATGCTTTTTGTTAGAAAATTCTAACAAAGGGTCTACTTTCAATTGTGCCAAAAAGTTCATGTGAGGTGATTACATTTACCAAACTTTATGGGGGTTCAACAATGATCAAAAATTTTACGGGATGTTTTAGCAATTTACCCTTTTATTTATTTAAATAAAAAAAAAACCCTTAAAGTACATCTTATGTTCTCAATAGCCAATTTTGGGTCACATTAACCACAATGAAGAGATTTCCAACTTGTGAATGGATGAGAAATTTATTCTTTAAACTACTTTCTTGTTTTTTTAATATTCAGTTTTTTATCATTAAGGTAGGAGATGGTTTTATCTTATTTATTCCCACTATATGGTGGGTTAATTTTACATTTTCATTACCTTAAAGCCCACATTATTGGATGGCAAGATACCTATAAGAGTAAGTGATATTTTTTATAACAGTTTATTGGAAGGTTCTTAGTGGTTGAAGGAGTTGAAGTTGGATTTATCATATAGAAGTTAATTCTTGCAAAGGTAACAAGAATTCAAATAAAATTCTAAAGAAGGAAATTGATAAAAATATTAACTTTATTAATGAAACATAATAAATAAGAATAATAAGAATTTTATTAATTCTTGTTATCCTTGCAAGATTTTTATTTGTATATATCTTTATATTAAAGGACCACAATAAATGTGTTAAATAAGAATAATTTTTATAGATGTATAAATATAAAAAATGCAAAAAAAAATATTTTAAAAATATATTATATACTATCATCATCACAAAATTTGTCACATACAAAGCATGTATATATACACAAATACTAGTTTTAAATACAAAATATTCATTATCTATATTTTGAGATAGATTGCATTGTTGTAGAATGTAAGTTCAGGAACAAGTTGTTACTGCCTCACTAATCCAAAAACAAGTTGTTAATGCCTTCTTGGACAATGAACAACATAATCAATGAATAAAAAAATGGAAAGGAAACGCTAACAAGCAACAGCAGGATGCAACTCCTATTAAAGCCCTACACAAACAATCGGACAATGGGAAGCATAAAATGGATCAAGAGTATTAGGGGTGCTACTTGGGTGGTTTGGGCCAAACCCAAGCCCACCCCTAAACAGTTGGGCTTTATGGCTGAAATTGACAAATTCAGGTTGGGCGCCAAGTTTAAGTTGACATTCACGCTTAGGCTGGCCTATGGAGCCAAATTTGTTAAAGATGGTCCTAAGGCTATCTAAGGAATTAGATTGGAATATTTTATGTATGTACATTTGTAACTCGGGCAGGTTTGGAATGGATTGGGATGGAGCTGTAATTGGTCCAAAATTGGGTGGACTTGGAGTCTCCAAGAGTCAAAAGTTCAAGCTCAGATCATGTAAGATTTCATGTTGGGTTGAATCCATGCAAGTTGCACCCGTAAAAAACATGGGACTCAGTTCAATGAATTCGTATGACAGTTTTAATTGCTAGCACTCTTCATAAAGACTACAGATATAAAATAAACATCGGGTTAGATTGGATCAAATTGGATTATGAGTTGGGGTTGAGGACTTGAGCAAATAATTCTCCAATCCTAGTGAAGGTGGGATTCAATCCTAGTTCTTCACTACAACCAATCAAAGACCATATAAATTGAGTTAATTTACACCCTTTATTTGTATATATAAATGTTATATCTTTACTATTATAAAAAGTATAAATGAAGGTGTAAAACTTTTCTTGACTAAAATGTTCACATTTGTTATTGACTCTTGTATTTAATCCCCTCTCATTGACTCTTGTATTTAATTTAATTTTTCACTAATAAAGACTACTAATTATATCTATGTCCAATACTTTTAACAATATAAACCCATATATTTTAAAACTTACTCAAAAACAAAATCATTTTTTATCCAAGTGATGACTAAGCAATTCAACTATCCAAATTAAATTGGCCAACCCATGAAGTCATAGTTAGATAATAAATTTTTTAAATATAAATAAATATAGAAAAATACAAGATGTAGAAAAAATAGACACATTTAATATATTTTTTGTTAATCAAATTAAAAAACAAGTGTAATAAACAAGAATTATTTTTATTGATGATGAAAATGAAATACATAATCTATAACTAACCAAAAATGAAATTATTTTCCTATTTAGCATAGACCAATGGCTCAACTTTTATGTCAAATCTATCAACCTTTAATGTTATAATTAAATAATAAAATATAAAAATAAAAAAATAAAAAATGCATAAATTTTACCGAAAAACATTTTGACACGTGTATAATATCATATATTTAACATATTAAACAAAAAAACAAGTGTAAATAATAGTATTATTTTTACACACACAAAAATTAAAAATATATATATAAATGAAAAATTGAACACATCTATAACTCCACATTTACACTACTATTAAAAATATGAATACAATTTTGGAACATTCTTCTAACTAAAATACCCTTTTTTTTAATTTAATCCCTATTTAATTGTGAGGTCTAAAATGTAGTTTGAACTATAATTTTCACTTCATTCAATTCTCCCTCTTTAAATCTTACATTTTTTTATAAATAAACAAAAAATATATATATATGTACACTATGAAGATAAAACATTACAGAAAGAAGAATCTAGCAAAATAGATAGGTCTACCAATGATACCCAAAACTTTGTAGCCCAATATAAGGTGCTTACATATCATATTTAGATTTTGTAATCTACATTCGATTAATAGTGAAAAACGAAAAATAAAAAATACATGAATTTTATAGAAGATTTTGGATACATTATTCTTATCATTATCATCATCTAGAATTGCCACGTGCACACTGAATGCAATGTAAAACTTTTTTGGACTAAAATTACCCTCTATTTTTTTGTTTAAGAAATGGTACAAAAGCTATTTTATTACAACTTTAATTCTAGCTTACTAAAATGCTCATGATTATGTATTTAGTTCATCTCTAATGGTAAGGTTGAAAATGTAACTTCAATTATTACTTCTCATTTTTAATCCAAGTGGTGGCTAAGCAATTCAACCATTCGAATCAAATTGATAAACCTATGAAATCATAGTTAGGTAATAAAATTTTTAAAATAGAAATAAATATAGAAACTTACAAAAAATGTAAAATAATAGACACATTTATGATATTTTTATTAATCAAATTAAAAAAAATAAGTGTAATAAACAATAATTATTTTTATTGATAATGAAAATGGTATACATAATTTAGAATTAACCAAAATGAAATTATTTTGTTGTTTGACAAAGATCAATAGTTCAAATTTTTGGTCAAACATGTTAATCTTTAATGTCATAATTAAATAATAAAAGTTAATAAAATATATAAATATATAATTTTTTTCAAAAAAATTTAGGCACATGTATAATATCATATATTTATCATATTGAACAAAAAGTAAGTGTGACATATTAGAATTATTTTTACACACAAAAATATAACAAAGTTACCAAAAATTGAACACATCTATAATTCTATGTTTATACTACTATTAAAATATGAATAAGATTGTGGAACTTTCTTTTAAATAAAATACTCATTTTTGAATTTAGAGGTTTAAATTGTAAATTGAACTACTAATTTTCACCCCATTCAATTCCTTATATTTAAATCTTACATTTTTTTTTGTAAGTGAGCAAAAGAAAAAAGATACACAAAAAATAATAAATATTATAAAAAGAAGAATCTAATCAAGCAAGCAGGCATATCAATGATACTTGAAACTTTACAAATCGATATGATTATCCCATATTTGGATAAGGTGTTGTTTACGTAATCAGATTTGGATTTTCAATCCATATCCGATTAATAGTAAAAACCAAAAACAAAAAATACATAAAGTTCATTGAATAAACCGGATACATAATTACTATCATTATTATCACCCAGAATTACCATGTGCAAAGCACATTCATACTTACTAGTACATATATATATATATATATATATATATATATATATGTGTGTGTGTGTGTGTGTGTGTGTGGTGATATATATGTATATAATCTATATGCACATAGTTGCACACTTGCATGTATGTGAATGCATGCACACATTGAGGCTCCATTCATTTGTAGATAAGTTTGGGGGGCATGGTCAATGAGAAAGTTGACCAATTTTCCTATGTTCTTTTATTAGTGAATTGTGGGTCCTATGAATACAAAATTTCCCTTTAAGTAAGTTTTTGGTAATTGATAAAGTTTTATCCACTTTCAACTTGGGAGATGGATAAATTATTTACCCATGGAGGGAGGAAATTGGCTAAATTGTATAGGATTAGAATGTCTTTACAAGAACAAAAGAATTAAGAATCCTTCAGTAAATTCATTCAGTTGCCCATCTAGAAAAATAATATGGGTAAATGTATTTACTTGGGTAATATTTCCCCATATAACATATAAAAAAACATTTCCCTATATAACACTTAGCCATATAGTTAACTTACCACCAAATAAACGTGGCCTAAAAAATCTTTTAATATAAATAATTATGTTGTTTTTAATGCACCATGAAATTTGTCCTTGAATGTAAAACATAGAAGAATAGCATCATATATAGTGACAATGCTATTTTCTAAATGTTTGAAATCTGAGCTTCCACTATCTTTGTCATTCTGATTTCCTTTTACTTGTTTGTCGGTGACTTCTTTCTTGGATGGCAACAATGGTAACGATGGCAGCGTTGAGTACAAATATGAGACAACTGCCAACTAACAATGCTGGATTGGAAAAAAAACTATGGTTTGGAAGGTGAAAGATTGGTATGTCAAGCTAGTAGTTATAAGGAAAAGCTTCTACAAATTCCGGAGAATTAAGTTATTTTTGAGCAAGCTGCACAACTTCAAACCCATGTGCAAATGCAAGGGGATGAAGAAATGTTTATGCAATACGAGAGTGGGTCCAGGGAGGGAACAGAACTGTTGGTGCTTATACCAGACCATGTAAAGGAACGCATATGTAGACCATGGTGATCTACTCTTATTGGAGATATTCTTGGGCGTCCATTAAACTATCAGCTGGTAGTCCAGAGATTAACACAATTATGGAAGCTGACAGGTTCGGTTAATATCACCAATTTATCTAACTATTTCTATATTTTCAAATTTAGTAATATGATGGATTATAATAAAGTCATGTTTGAGGGACCATGGTCGGTTGCAAATCAATATCTATTTGTCAACAAGTGGAGGCTATCTTTTAGAGCAGCTCACGAATCTATTTATTGGACGATGGTTTGGATTCAAGTTGTGAAACTACCAATTGAGTATTTTGATACTGAGGCTCTACAAATTATAGCAGATCAGATTGGTCGTTTGATTAAGATTGATCAAGTTACATTAACTACTGCAAGAGGAAAGTTTGCTCGTCTTTGTATATAGATAGATATACAAAAATCTTTGCAAATGAGAATAAAGATAGATGGGCAATGGTATGCAATCATATATGAGAAGCTTTCGATTGTTTGCTTTAATTGTGGAAAGATTGGGCATTGTAAAGACCAATGTCCTGTCAATATTGATTAGAATCGATTAGAGTCTAATAAAAGTAGTGCATCATTGAATGAACGTGAGGAACACCCTTAAGGTAAACTTGGTCCATGGATTAAAGTTCTAGTTCGCTGCTCAAAATTACCGGGATGTAATTAAAAGTGTAAAAGTAACCCCACAATTAATGAAGAGGGTGGATAGACAAGGAGGAAATGCTGAGTGTGAGTCAAAAGTTATGGAAGGCTTAAGGTATAGTATTTTACAAAATGAAAACCAATTGGAATCGAGTTCAAGAAAGTATGATCGACCAAAGGGGAAGGATCATCACACATCACGACGTTTGTGTACCATTGCAACCTAATTTTGTTGTTAGTTGATCAAATGCAAATCTTAATCAGGAAGCAAATTTTCATGCTAACCCAAATGAAGCGACGACAAGACATAAGTGGCACTCCTCTTCTTTGACAGTGGTGGTGGGAAGTAAGCCAAGTGGAGATTTTTTCGATTTAAAGAAAAATCTTCATCATAATAGTGTAGAAGGTCTTAGCCATGAAAAACAAGAAGAAGACACGTATCGGGCTAAATTGCATGCGCAAGAGTTGATGCAAGTTGACTCTCATCAAGCAACATCTAAGAGTGTACAGAAGGTAGATAGTTCATTGATACAAGAGCAAAGTTTTAAAATCCAACCGGAGAAGGGTACAGTAGACCTTACCACTATCAAACCAGATGGTGTTATCATATTAGGAGAACCAACAAGGGGAGCAAGGGGATCGACAACAAGCACTTCTTCCCCTTCCAAACATATGCAGGCTTCAATGGCCGATTACTTATAGGCAAGACTCAGGAGTTACGTGGAATCCACACATGCAACACCAGATGAGCAACAACATCACTCAATAGAAGAGGGGGATCCTAGTAACTCCAATTCTATGTCAACCAGTACCAGAACACGTTCAACAAGAAACCGAAATTCAATATTCCAACTCACCACTAAGACAAACCAGCTCGGTATTAGGAAGACCTCCTCTACTACATTAACCTCAATCGACTTATTCTTGATACACCCTCATCAAAACACTACATTAATAACCATGAAAATAACTAGTTCCTTGAATATCCTTCCAACCATTATTACCCGAATTTACAACTTGATAATGATACCAACACTGAATTCATTCGATGAAGGGAGGCTCTGGAAGAGGTGGATGCCACCATGTAGCATGATACACCAGTGTAATGTGTTTCAAGGTTCTTCTCAAAATCCACCATACCCATCAATGAAAATATTGTGCTAGAATGCCCGTGGAGTGTGTAATACAAACTTTCAGGATGCATTGAAAGATTTGTTATGCTTACATTGTCCAAATATTGTTATAATACGAGAGACTTGTATCCAGAATGTAGATGCTTTTAGGATCATTTCTTGCCTTGGTTATTCAGGAGCCTATATCTTTGACCCTCAAGGTTTTTTTGGGGGTATATAAATGTTATGGTGTATTGAGGAGACCGGACTAGACGCTACTCATGTCTCAAGCATATGTATACATGCAATCCTTCATAAGCATCTGTCACAACCAGAATGGGTACTATCAGCAGTATATGGACATTCAAAACCTCAAAGAAATCAAGAGTTGTGGATGGAGCTACAATCTATGGGAGCCATGCTGCCATGGGTTATTATGAGTGATTTTAATGCCGTACTAAATCTAGGGGAAAATAGGGAGCCTGTCCCCCAAACTCTTAGAAAATGAATAACTTACATGCAACTATGGAAATATGTCATTTGTTGGACATGTCATACCATGGGCCACGTTTTACATGGTCCAATAAGCAGTAAGGTAACAAACATATTCAAGCTCATTTGGATATAGTGTTGTATAATGCAGAGTGGAGCCAGATTTTCTAGAAGGCATGCCTGATTCAACTACCATGTACATCTTCATATCATTGTCCTCTTGTACTGGATATAGAGGGTACGTCTTCTTCGTCCCAAAAGCCTTTTAGAATTGAACATGTGTGGTTTATTGATTCTTTTTTTTTTTAGAGTAGTAAGGTAGGCTTGGGATAGTCCATCTAGTTCATCAGCTATCTCACATTATATTCAATTTGTTAATAAGATGTTTGCATTCGCCAAAGCTTGGAATAGGGATAGCTTTGAGAATATTTATACTTGAAAAAAAAAAACTATTCTGAAATATTTATAGGGCATCCAAAAATATTGATCTTGGAAAGAATCAAATTTTCTTAGGAATTTAGAAAAAAACATTGCAAGACGAATATTTAGAGATTCTAAAGCAGGAGGAAATAATGTGGTAACAAAAATCGAGGATTCAATGGATTAGAGAGGGAGATATGAATACTAGGTTTTTCCATCTAATGATGGTTAAAAGAATAAGTTATAATAGAATTATATTAGTGAAGGGTAGTAGGGCTAAATATTATATGTATCATCCGCTAGAGCTTATCTCTTCATTATGGGCCGATGTGTCAGGGATATCCCAATGGTGTCATTTTAGTATGATGAATGCTTGTTAGTCTTTTAATATATCTTTTTTGAATAAAAATTTGTCTTTGTACATATAATTAATAAACCCTATCTCCTAATATTGCATGTAAGAAATCATATTTTATTTTATTTTATTTTTCAAAATGAAATGAAGAATTGGGGCCTAGAGATGTAAAACGGCCTATGTGGGCTGCAAGCCGTGCCGTGGGCCTGGGCCATGTCGGGCTAGTCCACAAGTCGGGCCTTGGCCATGCACCGAACCGAGTCAATATGTTTTTTTTTTTATATTTTATATATTTTTTATTTCTTTGCTAAGTAAAACTAAAATGTTTAACTTTCTTCTTGGGAACTATTTGAAAAATAAGAAATCTAACAAATAAATTAAAAAAAAAAGACCTAACCAAATAAGAGGTCAAAGAGACAAAGACTTAAAATGAATAACATATTGGAAGAAAAATAGGAATTTTATTTCATTTAAATTTGAATGGTACAAAGCATACAATGGTTGGATGAATGAAATATTAAAATTGGAATAAATTAATAAAATATAAAAAATACAATATAGTTACAAATTAAAAATAAAAAATGTGTTATTAAAAATATAAAATAAATTAAATAAAATTAAAACAAAATTTACAATAATTTGGAAAAAATGCTATACAACTATTGAGTATACAAAAAATGTTGACTTCATCATTTTCTCTTATTGTTATTGACTTTGATCATCTACTTCAGGTGAAATATCAGGTGTAGTGACATGCCCTTCTTTGTCTTGTAATCTATCTTCAGCATCCACCAAATCTTTAAAACAAATGCACATCTCTAGATTTTTATCATTCATACAGTTTTTCTTGTCGTCCAACACTCTAGTACCTGCACTAAAACAGGACTCCGATGGAACTATAAACACCGAAGGGGTTAGTAGATCACGTGCCATGGCGGCAAAAACTAGATACTTTTTTGCATGTTCACTCCACCATGCTAAAATATTAAAATTATTTGTTCCCTTCGAGGTGAAGGAAGAATCACTTAAAGTAGAAAAAAATTGTTTGTAAATAATAATTAAATTCAATAAATGAACTTGTTGTCAATGCAGTAGATTTCTACCTCTTATTTATTAAATACAAAAGTTTTTCTCTTCCAATACTAGACTCAAGTTCATAAGTGGAAGATGCGGTTGTACAAGTTGTAGAATTTTTATTATTCCCTGTTACTTCAGATTCATATAAACTTTACATTTCAAATAATAAATTATTAATTTTTTCCTTTTTATTTCCAATTTCAATATTCATATTTTCACAATATGTTTCAAGTAAAATATCTAAACCATATTTTCTAATCCTATGATCTAATATTGTAGCTAAGCAATAAAGAGAAGTGTTTTCCCAATACTTTTAAATTTATTTTTCATTATTTCAATAATACTTTTAAATTATGGATTCTTTTTATATTTTGCAAAACAAACACTAATCATCACTAATTGAGAAGTTAAATTACAACTAGTTGGATAATAAATACCCGATAATTCATTAATTACTTCATAAAAATGTTTAAAAAAATCTCTTATACAAATTTCCATTTCCTAGTATTCCTTAAATATAATATTAGTAGACTTTTTGCATTATAAAAATCACTAAGAATTTGTTTGTGAGAAATACAACTTTTTAACATAGTATAAGTAGAAGTCCATCTATGTTTAACATTTAATATAAAATGTTTATATTTTAAACCATAATTTTGACATAAATATTTAAATTCTTGTTTTCTTTCACTAGAACTTTTAATATATATAATATAATTTCCAATTTTAGAAATATGAGTAGAAATAATATTTAAAGCATCCTGAATATATAAATTTAAGATGTGACATGCACATCTGATATGAAATAATTTACCATTTAAAATAGTTTTAATTGAGATTTTAAAATATTTATTGTTGAATCATTATTGCTAACATTATCAAAACTAATGGAAAATAATTTATTGTCAATTCCATAAGATTGTAAAGTATTTAAAATACTTGCAACAATAGTCGAGCCAATATGTGTCCATTCAAGCATAGTAAAACTTAAAATTCTTTTATTTAAAATTCAATTTTCATCAATAAAATGACTGGTAACATAAATATAGTTAATGTTATATTTAGAAGTCCAAATATCTAAAGTAAATGCAACTTTAGAATTAAGATTTGATAACATATAAATTAAATTTTGTTTATTTGAATAAAAAACTTTTAAAGCATTTGATCTAATAGTATTTGTAGAAACTTTTTTAAATTGTGGATTTATAGAATTACGCAACTATTTTTCAAGTTTAGTATATTCATCTAACAAAAATGGTTGTTCAACATGTACAATGTATTTTGCTAATTCTTGCCTATTTTTTTATTGAGAATATTTAAAAGTCTTCTTCTTCTTCTTTTCTTTTTTCATGGGTGAGCAAATGTTTGTCCAAGTGGCCAGTACTACACTTGCTACAATAACTAAAGTATTTCCTACATTTTTGGCAAACATCTCTTTTTCCCTTCCCCTTAACCTCTTATATTTTAAATATTTTCCAAATTAGACTAACCAACTTAGTGGCCTTTTTTTTTCCCCTAATATTAGTACTAGGTTGGAAGTTCCATCAATATCAATAGCATCCATATTGGTGCTAATATTACAATGCTATGATTGAATATTGTCGTCATTGAACATGTTGGGGAATTGGTTTGGGGAGGAACCGACAATTTTTCTTTTAAATTCTAAAAAATAAAAATTAATTTAATTACACTTACCTAAATTGCCGATTCAGAATCCCAACTTGATTTCAATGGTAGAAGCTTTTTAACTCCAAGAGTCCAAGCCTCCCAAATTGCTAACTTGAGAGTTGAGATACTTAAGCTGTTGAGCAAGCCTTCTTCTTGTTGAAACTTCAATAAAGCTGAGAATTGGAGAACCAAAGAGTGTATGAGAGATTGAGAGATTGAAAGATTGAGACTCGAGAGAGTATGGGAACTAGAGAAGAGATTAAGAGAATTGTTGAATTGGTGTGATGAGAATTGTGAAAGTTATAACTATTTATAGGAATTGAAAATAATTCAATTGCCCAAAATACCCTAAACTAGCCGTTTTTTAGTTGCTTGGAGGTGTATTTTGGTTATTGTAAAGTTATTTATCACTTTACCCAAAATGCCCCCTGATGAGGGCAGATTTTTCCCTCCAATGACATTATGACACGTGGCACCTCATGACAACTAGGTGTAGCCTGACACTTCACAAGCAGCTCGCCATCATGCAGCCTGGCACCTCATGACAACTAGGTGCAGCCTGACACTTCACAGGCAGCTCGCCGTCATGTAGCCTGGCACCTCACAGACAGCTCGCCACCTTACAGGCAGCTCGCCACCAAGTAGCTCGACACCTCATAGGCAGCTCGCCACCATGCAGCCTAGCACCTTACAAAATAGCTCACCACTAGGCAGCTCGCCATCATGCAGCCTAGCACCTTATAGACAGCTCGCCACCAAGCAATTGGACACTTCACAGGCAGCTCGCCACCCAAGCAGCTCGTCACTAGGCAGCTCACCACCAAGTAGCTCGACACCTCATAGGCAGCTCGCCACCATGCAGCTTGGCACCTTACAAACAACTCGCCACCAAGTAGCTCGACACCTCATAGGCAGCTAGCCACCATGCAGCCTGGCACCTTACGGGCAACTCGCTTTTTAGTCAGACTGACTGCTGCGTGGTAACCTCGAGGAGCTCACCACCGTACCCCCGCATTTTATGGGATTATGACTTGTAACAGCTATATTAGCTCACCCACTCCCCGATTTAGGTAGAAATGGGCAACCTTACAGGTTGGTGGCGTTATCCCCAACTAACACGGAAGCAGATCCCATCACAACGGGAATTCATGAACTACTCCACTAAACCCACGAGGACTCCAGTATATAAAGGCCTCACCCCCCCCCCTCGGGGCGAGAGGGATGAGAGGGGTATGCGTAATCTCTGCTCTCTACCTCTCTCATTCTCTAATATCATTTTCAGCTCACAACTGAATGCTAACTAGCATCGGAGCGACCCCGCCGGGTAAACAACCTCGGGTTCTCTGATTCAGTTCTTGTAGATCAACCAGGTCCGTTGTTTACAAAGATGAGCAGATCATCTCTTGCAAGGAGCAACTGAATTACGCTACACTAGGTAGCTCCACTTCGGCCTTTGAGTCATCGGCCACTTGGGAGTAGACCAAATGATGAGGTACTTGGCAAAAAAAACTGATACGTGACTAGAAATCGTTACATCACCCCCAAACTAGCTATTATATAATTGTTGAGGGGCATTTTTGTCATACGTTTTCCCCCAAAACCAAAATACATAAATACCCCCCTATATAGCTGGGGGGGGGTATTTCTGAAAAACACCCCCCAAAAGTTGAAACTAGCCATTGGGACCCCCTAACAACTAGTTCATCGGATGGGCCGAGCACGTTTTGCGGGCCATGCCTCGGGCTGGACCATGCCGACACGTAGGCTATAGGCAGTCATGCCAGCCCGTGGACCTATAACCCAAGCCCAACACAATACGAATCATCATGCCAAATTGGCCCAAATTTGTGGCTCGGCCGGATTTACACCTCTAAATTGGGCCAAACCAAGATCATACCTAGTTTAATCCAATCCCAACATACAGGGAAAGCTAAAAGGGGTTAGACAATTCGGATTGGGTTAGGATCGACCTCAACCCGACCTAATCCAGTCCCAATTACACCCGTAGGTGGCTCCCCTGTAAATTGCGATCCACACACGCGCACATCTCAATCGTGCATTTGGAACATCCTCACGTCAGCTGGAAGATGTTTCTTATACACGGTTGAATTGTGTTGTGGAGCGTGCCAAGAATCAATCGAGGATGAACATGGTTATAGTTGTAACCAAACGTCCTGTTAAGGATTGAGGCGTGACTCCGAGTGATTTGTCGGTGATTGGCTAGGCCCATGTCACGTTCCAGGTTCAGATTTGACTCTTGAGAGGCTTCAGATGCGGGGCAGACAATCAAAATTTTGATGAATGTTCAGAGAATTGGGTCGGGCATAGAATCGGAGAAGGAAGAAGTTTGATCAGAGTTAAATCGGAGGTCGAAACCATACTACGAGTCATAATTTATATAATATATTTTATAACTTTTAATGTATTTAAATATAGCGGATGAATGATAAGTTTTTTATGGTCGGTCAGCCGGTTTTCAGCGGGCCGAACCGGTCAGTACCCGGACCACGGTTCAACCGGACAGCCCGGTTTTAAACACTGATTTTGATCTCTCTCAGCCTTGAATCCTTGTTGTTTTCTACGCTCTGCTAAATTTTGTGATTCTGCAAGTGAGCATTGTAGCAATTTCGCGCTAAAATGTGCCATTCGTTTCTTCTAAGTCAAGACACTGAGTGATCCGGACATTTGGAACAACAGTTCGTCTCTAAATCATGGCGGGATGGATCTCTTCGAAGCTCAAAGTTGCAGAAACATTCCTTCAACAGGTGCGCATTTGTTGCTCTTTTCTGCAACAAAAATTCGAGTTTCTGTTACAATTGTGTTCATAAGACCGATATTATCTGTGTTTTCGTTTCTAGGGTCCAGATTCTGAATACAACTTTTTCTCGAATGTTGAATTGATCGTATTATTAGGTTTACCTATCAAAAAAAAAAAAAACGTATAATTGTGTTCAGTTTTTCGAGGGCATTCGATTCGATTTGTTTGATAAATTATGTCTATTTCTTAATTGAATTGTTTTTGTATCGGTTCAGATCGATCAACAAGCGGCAGAATCTCTTGGGAAGAACGAGAAACCTCGATCTAATGAATTAAATTATGAAACTCCGACGAAAACTGGTGGAGTTGTTCCTCTGAAGGATCAGCTAAAGAAGAAAACATTGCACAGTAATGAATCCTATGGTAATCTGAGGGATGATTCTGATTCTGATAGACATCGAGTCAAGGAACTTCCGGCGCCCCAAAAACTTTCTTCGCAACCTACAACAGCTCTTACTGACAGTGACTGGACCGAACTCCTCAGTACTCCTAAGCAGCCAACGCCACCTGCAGTCACTCGCAGTAATGGAACATCTGAGGTTCGTGGCCCCAGGAAGGATGGGAGGAAGCAATCAAATCCTGGTTCAACTTCGTTTCCACCCGAAGCAAAGAAATTTCAGAACAATCGTACTAGTGTCTCAAAGTTATCAAAAAGGTTAGACACTGAGCCAGAAAATAGGGTAAATGGTGGGGCTGCTTCTTATGATAGTAAAAAGAGTGATGGGGAAGAATCTGGCTCTTCTGACTCAGTGCAAAAAAGATCACATGGTTAAGGAATACAATTGTCAACTTGTTATTGTTATGTTGAATTGAGACGCACAGACATTGAAACAATATCTTACTTCTAGTTAAGTACTTTATCCTTGAGTGAGATTTGGTGGATTGCTATTATATTAAGCAGTCATCTCTTTACTTACATGCCATGAAGTAAGTAACTATTGAAACGATGCAAATTTAGGTAGGAAGGCATTATTATGTATCGGGTATTAGTGTATTACTTGAGTATAATTTGAAACAAAAATATAACTTTAAATAAATTGCAACAACTTTTTATTTATAAAACATTAAGATTATGAACATTGGTCTGGAAAAGGAAAATTTAGAAAAGAAACTTTGGTGATACAAAATTATGCATTAATAAGAGATTATGCATTGCAATTTTAGTAAAAACATTAGTAACATTGAATCAGTGATGGTGCAGTTAAGGTTGATTATCAGGAGATACCCCCAACAGAGTACCTTGTATCAATCATCATTAATGAGTCTGAAACTAAATAGGATGTTGACCATAGAATTAGAGCATGGCAGTTGAAATGGAGAGGTGCGTCTAGTGTGCTTTTTGCTGATGATATCATTTTGTTCTTGGAGGCTGACCTGGAGAACATAAAAAAATTTAAAAAAAGGTAATCACTTATTTTGAGATGGTGTTGGGCCTTCAAATAAAATTTTTCTAAGAGTAGCATTGTGGGAATCAGTACAAGTGAAAGCTTGGTGAACAGTTTCAAGGAGGTGCTAGGATGTAAATTGGAAAATTACCCATTTCTTATTTGGGAATACCCCTTGGAGGGAATCTGAGAAGCCAAAGCTTTTGGGACCCAATGGTGGAGAAGTGTGAAAAAGATTGGCCAAGTGGAAGGAGGAAGACTCACCCTAATGAAGGCCTCTCTAGCTAATCTACCTATTTATTATCTTACGGTGTTCCAGATTCTGGCCAAGGTCAAAAACAGAATCGAAAAGCTGCAACTTGTGGGATGGGGTTGGAGAGAAGAAAAAACACTTACTCAGTTGGGACGGACTTTGCAAACTAAAGGAGGTTGGTGGCCTTGAATTAGGACATGTCAAGGAAAGAAATGTAGCTCATCTGGGGAAATGGCTGTGGTGTTGTCCTCTTGAAGCAGGTGCTCTTTAGACCTCAGTCATCAGCAACAAATATGGGAAAAATGCCAATGGTTGGGATAGCAAAGTCCACTTGAATCGAGTGAAAGGAAATCACCCTTGGTATTTGCTCCACCTACAATTTCTTTATTTCTTTTATTAGATGCAGAGTGGGGAACATGGCTAAAATCAAATTCTGGACTGACCTTTGGTGGGGAGACAACACTTTGGCTAACACTTACCCCCACTTGTTTAACTTCTCCCAAAACCAAGAAGCCACCATAGCCTTTTGTCTATCAGATTTGTTTCCTGTAACAAGCTGGAACCTAAACTTAAGAAGATCATTAAGGGATATAGAGATTGATGAAATTGCATATTTGATACATGCCTTAAAAGAGGTCTATTTTTCCCCCACAAACCAAGAGCAACGAATTTGGAAGCTCCACACTGCTGGAAAGTTCTCAACTAAAACTTTTTTCAGGGTCTTGGTGTCGGGTGACACAAACTCTGGGTTCCCTTGTAGAAGAGTTTGGATTGCCTACATCCCTCCTAGTCCTAGAGTTTCCTTTTTTCTGTGGGAGGCTTGTTTGAAAAGAATAAACACTTCTAATTTATTACAGAAAAAGCACAAAGGTAGATTGTGCATCTCCCCCCATGTCTGCACCCTTTGTCTAGCAATAGTGAATCAGCTAAATGTCTCCTTCTTCATTGTTCAGAAACAAGGAAGTCTGGCTTTATTTTCTAAACTTGGTTGGTTACAGCTGGGTTTTTCCTGAACATATTGAAGATTTATAAAGGTGATGACAAGGAAGAGGTTTAGGTAAAAGGGGAAAAATCTATTGGTACATGGTGACTCAAGCAGTAATGTGGGGCATTTGGGAAGAACGAAATAATTGCATTTTTTACAGCAAAGATAGATCCATGGGAGATCTGATTTCTCATATAATATACCTGTGCAATCTGTGGGTGCTGAATTTGGAGAATTTCAAAGGAATCACTATGAATATGCTTCAATAGAATGTGGTGGAACTATTGTTTTCTTCACCCAGTCTTTTAAGAGTAAAAGCCTCTCCCAGCCAAGAGAAGAGGAGGAGGTGACTCTGAACTTTGATGGAAGTGCAACCAGAAACCCAGGAACAGCAGGAATTGGTGGTGTATTTAAGAGGAGGGATGGGAGCCCTTCGTGGATCTTTAGTGGACCAATTGGGACTGCAAATTCCACAATGGCTGAAATTTTAGCTGTGCTAATGGGTCTCCATATCACAAGAGATCTAGGTTTGACTGATCTAGTAGTCAAAGGCAACTCTAGCAACACGATAAAATGACTTGAAGAGAAGGAAGGCAGGCCTTGGAGGTTAGCTCACTACTTGGATGAGGCTAGAGATCTGTTGAAATCCTTGAATGCAAAACTAATCTGGGTTCCTAGGGAGTTAAACTCTGTAGCAGATAGTTTAGTCAAATCGGATGTGCACAGGGAAAACTTATATAGTAATAGAATTATGCCTTTGTAACCTGTGTGTTCTGCTTCCATTGTATACATCTCATGTACTCTCCTTTGCCTTTTCTTTTCTATAATAAGTTACTCTTTTTTCTCAAAAAAATCTATAAAAAGGTTATAGGACCAGCGTTAATATATAGGACATAGTCCAGGGCAATTAAGATATAATATGTTGACAAATTAGCGTAGCTGAGATGCAGATTTGGGATGGAAGAGTAGCAAATCTAGAAATGACAGAATTAGAAGGATGAACCTATGACTGTGCCAATGAGGAGTGGCTTAGTGCAGGTAGAAGGATCTTTTAGAGCCAGAAGAAGACCAAAGAAAATGTGGTATGAACTTTGAAGTGGTAAAAAATGGAGATTTGTGCATTGACAGAAAAAAATTACTCTCATAGAGCACAGTGGCTGTCTAGACAACCCAGACAGTTGAGATTAAGGCTGAGTTGAATTGAATAAACCATATCATCATCTTGGTATTTTATCTTCTTAATTCCTTTTTACTGATTTATTACCTTTTCTAACTGATGTAAAATCATTCAAATAAATTTCCCAGTTTTTCTTTTCTCCAATTGCTAAATCTGGTACAGTTTTCTTTGTAATTTGTCATGTAGCCTCTGTAGACATTTCCTTTATTTTTCCTATCTTTTGTCCATGAAGAAGGGCTATTCCATCTATCTTTATCTTACACTTAAAGTCCAAACTAAGATTCTAGAGAAAATAGGTTCTGAATGTCTGAGAAGAATATCTTCTTAATGTATAAATGTTCAAATTCTATGACTAAACATAGAGAGGTTTCTAGGAGAGAGATAAAGACAAGGGTAAAGTGTCATTGTATTAGTAGGAAAATAATATACAGCAAGATAAAGACAAGCTGTAGAGAGAATCCCCCCAAACACCACAGAAGGTCAATCTGGGCTTAGATCACAGGTTCTTAAACGCACCAGAAACAAGCAGCAAAGGATACCAATTGTCCATGAACAATTCCTTATCCACTTGAGCTTTTCATAAACATAGCAGTTTGCCCTCAGGTCAGTCAGTTCCTTCTCTTGGGAAGTTTATAATGAAAAAATATAGAAGAGTTCTTAGTGTCTCTCCCCTCATGTGTGCATCTTTGGTTTAGCAAATGGGTAGTCCACTTACTACCTGCTAATCTCCTGCACTTTTGTTGCTAGTATTTGAGAATGGTTTTGCTCTTACATGGACTGAGAATGAGCACAACGATGGACATTAATAGATTAATAGACATTAATAGATTAATAGTAAAGGGAGACTCAAAGTTGGTGCTGAGCTGAATTATTAATAGAGGGGCACACAACATGGCAGCGTAGGCAAATCATCAAAGAAATAAGGCATTTTGATAAGGGTAAAGAAATAAAGTATTGTTGGGTGAAGCACTCTGTGGACAGTTTAGCAGATGAACTGACATGGCAAGGGGTGAACAGAAGTACAGAACTGAAACCTTTTGGACTATTTTGTAACACATAAAAAGAAGAGGGATGGGGTGTTTAGTTAAAGCCTAAGCAAAGGGATGCTCAGCATGTTGTACATACATGATACATCATTCTTTTATAACTTAATAAAAGTTTAAAAGTTATGAATCCAAAAAAATAAAAAAAACTCATCCACTACACCAGCACATCAAATGCAAATCCTAATCTCTAATGCACATCCAATTTCGTCTCACCATTAATAATCTAGAAACACAAAACAACTATTGAGCCATTTCCCTATAAACGATACATTATCAAGAGATGAAGTACTTAACAAGGTAACATGACACCTCTTCCAAAGGAAACCGTCATATTATTTATTAATTTACAAAGGCTTTATTTCATAATCTCTTAATCTTTGGAATTGGTTTCTAATTGCTTTCTTTCTAGCACCAGGCTTCTGAACTACAGACGAGTATGATGGAAACAATGGAAGCTGTTGAGTTGGAGAAGCAGAAACATAACAATACCAGGATGGAAGCCCTTTCTCGGTTAGCTAAGTTTGAGGTTTGCAACTATTTCAATTACTTTAAATTTAGGATGGGATCCATCTACCATGCATCTATATGCTACTTCTAGTATTGATAGTTGTCAGCAGTTTACAGAAGTTATTAGTACTTCAGTTGGACTAAATATGAAAAGTTTTGCAGACTTCAAATGCTGACCTAGCTAAATCCCTTGCAACCACACAATGGAATCTTGAAGTTGAGGTATAATCATCTTACTTCTTATTCAAATAATTTGGCTTCATCCTCAGTGTCGTATTCATTTCAGTTTAGATGGATTTCTTCCAAGTGGATTTATTTCTTGACATGTAAGTGTATATCAGAAAATAAAATGAATCATAACATTTTTAATTTAGGACCTTTTTATTGATAAGTAAATAATTTATTGATATTAAAGGAAAAAGATCAGAAGTACAACCATCCCTAGAGGAGGCACGAGATGCAGCTTCACCCTAATAGACAAAACATCAATCAGTTACAAATGAGCCCAGTACAACTGATCCCTATTTACCCCTTAGGTAATGACTCAGCCAAAGCATTAGCCTCTCACCCCACCCATTGTATAACCATGTTCATGTTACTTGTTAACCACTTGAATTTCTTCATTTCATAACTATAATGCCAGATAATTGATTCAGGTTCTCTCAGCCAGCCCACTATCACCTTTGAATACCTTCAATCATCACATTCTCCAAGTTCAAATCTTTTGCAATCTGAGCTCCTTGTAAAACAGCATAAAGTTCAGCCCTAATAGAGCCCCCAACTCCAAATGGTCCCAAGTATAGTGCCAACACAATACCTTCCTCATCTCTTATAACCCTTCCAACTTTCCAAGTTCAGAAGGGCCTGGGTTAAACTACCTTTTCACATATTATTTTCTTTTTTTGGGAAAATTACTGATATGGGCACTTCTAAGTTTTCTCTTACAATAAGGGAATGCAAAGAGTATTACAACATAAAGAAACAACCAGCAAACATACATATGAGCAATTTAAAAAACAGTATTGTCATCCCTAAGCAACCTTTCCCACTGGCTGCTATAATAATGCTCACACCTTTATTTATTTATTTATGAGAAAGCAAAAATATACATATAATGCTCATACTCTATCCCCACAAAACCATTCTATTAGATGCCTACCTGATGAAACATCTCTCAACCCTCCCTCACACCTCAACAGTGACAATAAAGTTCTTAAAAGATGTGGTGTTTCACTCCTTCCAAATGGTCCAGCAGATAGCAAAGGGAGCCATGTTGCCAGGATGATGTTAAACTCTGAAGATCAAGGGGGATCACCCATTGAAAACCAAATAGCTTTAAAACATGCCACCAGATGGTATTGGTGAACTTGCAAATTTGTGATGAATAAGTGCAGGATGTTTTCCTTGGCTGCACCACATAAACAACACTTATTTATAATGATCATAACTTGGACTGCACTTTCTGTTTCCATGTCCACCTCCAAGGAACATCCTCCCCCTCTAAGGATGCCAAGTTTCCAAATAAAGATTCGACTGAGAAAATGCCTGAACTATGTCACTACTCCATCACATTCGATCACCTGATTGTGGCCTGCACTTTGATTTGGTTCACCTCCCCCATCAGCAGTCCACTAGTAGGTCCTCTTTACATTAAACTTATACCCAACTATTCCTAAAATGACTTTGCAGATGTCTTATAAGATTCTATTGATTGTTATTGTTGTTTAGGAGAACTTCACTAAAAATTAAGTAGCTCTTTAATTTATTTTTCCTTCAATTTTCCTACTTCTTTAAAGCTAAAAATGTAATTTCTTCACAAAAAAAGTTGCATTCCTAATAACAAGGAGTTTCTGCACTATCTTTAGTTGTCATAGAAAATTGAAATTATACCTTTTTTGGCAATTTTTTTTTTGGTGCTGGTTGATAAATTTTATGTCATATATTTCTTCATGTACTTAAAGGTTAATCGGGTAGCAATGCTCCGGCAACAAATAGAGTTGAAAGAAGCAATCAATGAAGGTATTCTCTTTAGATTCTTGAGTTAGGTAGTTCATAGCATCTGTGAAGCACTATTGCGTAATTTTTCTTTTTTATTTTATTTCATTTCCTTTCAATTTTCATGTTCTGATATTTTCTTCCAAGCTCTTATTGGAAGCTGACTACATTTGTTGTTACCTATTGGGTACACAAAATATTAAAGCCCATGGACCACGCCTGGGTCAGCTAGCCACTTGATGGTATTTGCCGAATATCCTTTTATGAGAATGTTCTGATAGTCCAGATATCTTGCAATCTTGATTCCCGTTAGTGCTGCCATGACTTCAGCCTTTGTTGAAGAGGCTATCCCAATTAGTCCACTGAAAACCCAATTAACTGTACCATCTCTTCTTCTGAAAATTCCACCAATTCCTGCTGCACCTGGGTTTCCAAACGCACTTCCATCAAAGTACATGGTTATCTCCCTTTCCGCAACAGAAGAGTGGGGGAGGGGGGTGATTAAAGAGTGATGTTTAGAAAACAAGAAATCTGCAGCATTTCTTTGAAGACCAGAAAAGGAAACTCCTTTAAAAAACTGAGTTGGAAGCCCAAAGGAAACTTCTATAGGA
Organism: Nelumbo lutea; assembly: GCF_056320005.1. Classification (NCBI taxonomy): domain Eukaryota; kingdom Viridiplantae; phylum Streptophyta; class Magnoliopsida; order Proteales; family Nelumbonaceae; genus Nelumbo; species Nelumbo lutea. The sequence goes on along the minus strand of NC_142687.1, from coordinate 33,786,350 downwards.
AATGATAGACAAGAGCTCCTCATAGTTTCTTTTTCTATTATCGAAAATGCGGCTATTTCTCTCTTCCCAGATACTCCAAAGGATAGCATGTGCTACAGAAAGCCATAAAGTCCTCCCTCTTTTGCTTAACCCTCAACCTTGAAAACTTTCTCTACTTCTTTCTAGTAATAAGAGAATTGTAAGACCGTATCAAAAGGAGGACAAACACCTCTATATTACCATACGATGGTCAGAATACAGGACACCATATATGGTGTAGAGTAACAGCTCAAAAGCCATGCAGAAAAAGTCTGTCATATATGTATTTTTCCTCAATCTCTACCATAATGGTCCAATTTTAGTCCTTCAAGCAGTGGTTTCTTTCAAAAGGCCTCTATTCCTTTCCTTTCAAAGGCTTTAAAACACACAGAAAAGAGGAGATTGTATAGTATTCATAGTTGTCAAGGCGATGCATAGGTGGCAAGGCGCCCTTTGAGGCTTGCCTCGCCTAATCGCCAAGCAGTTTTGTACTATGTATTGTAAAATATTTTTTTATTCTTTATTTTTTGACATTATAATTATAAAATAGGCACTATTAAACTAAAATGTTCATTTTGTGTGTTTATATACTAATTTGTTTTTATTATTTTCTTATTTGTTAGGATTTAATCAATACAAACATTGCTAAATGCTGTATTGAACCCTCAAAGACTTTAAAACCTGAACGGCTGAACCAATAAGGAAGAACTTAAAATTTTGTCTAATCAACACATTTTCTACCACCACCACTACTACTACTACTACTACTACTACTACTACTACTACTACTACTAATTCTCTTCTTTTCCTATCAAAAATAAGGGTTTAGCCCCTATATTTTTTGAATTTTCTTTTCCTTTTTTTTTTTCTTCTCATGAATTTGTTGATTTTCTATACTTTAACATGAACTCTATACTTCTCTTATGAAAATTATGAATAATTATTAAGGAAATATGGCTATGGTACCTAGGGAACTACCCTAGGATCTATGCTTTCTATATAAAAAAATCCATCGCCTAGGTGATGCCTAGGCGATTAGGTGACAAGGCGCCCCCCCCCCCCCCCGACGCCCAGCCTCACCTTGGTGTCTTGAAAACCATGATAGTATTTTGCTCCCACAATAGTATCTAACATTCCAGATGTGAATCAGAATCAATATGTTCAGGGGTAACCCAAACACTGAGAAATAACATCATATAGTGCTGCTGTACTGTATACCTGAATAGAAAACAAAAAATAGAGTAAATATAAATATTTTTTTGAGAGGTAAGAGATTTTGTTATAAAGGGGAAAAGAGGGGGAGATTCCCTTGCATACAGAGAGAGCTTGAAAGATAAAAGCATAGAGAAAATTACATAGAGATAGCTTCTTCCTTGATTAGAGAACCCCATTGAGAGACAAAATAAACAAAGCTTAAATCCGAGAACTCCTTCTAGATGGAGGCTCAACTAACCAGAACCCTTTCAATTCTGGCACAAGTCCTTGCAACAGAAGAAGAGACATTTTGGAAAGCCCTGTTATTCCTCTCTTTCCAAACAGAAAGCTCCAAAGGATTTTCCCTCGATAACAAAGATTTTAACCTCCAAGAAGAGAAAAGACACTGCAAGTTTGGAGGAACCACCCAATTGACTCCAAACACACCCAAGAAGTGACTCCAGATTTGTTGGGTGAACACACAGTGGAGCGAAAGATGAGAAACTGACTCCGCATCCAAGCCACAAAGAAAACACCTATTGACAAGAACCAAGCCTTTAGATCTGAGGTGTCAACTGTGAGGATTTTTTCCTTGATTGCTCTCCATGCAAAGAAGATCACCTTTGAAGGGATTTTGGACTTCCAAATCCAGTCCCAGGGAACCTGATTTTCATCAGTCTTTACCAACAACTGGTAGCATGGTTTAACTGAGAAGGCACCGGGCCTGTCCCCATTCCACCAGAGTTTATCTTGGTCCAGAGGATTAAAGGCAACTTGGTTTGGTAAGCCAGCAAGGAAACCAGATTAGCAATGTTCCAATCATCCACATTCCTTCTCAACTGTGGTGCCTAGATGATATTGCTAGCTACAAATTCAAAACAGTCGCTAATTTTGGCGTTCTTGTCTTGGGATAATGCAAATAGAGAGGGGAACTCCTCAGCGAGGGGGGCAGGAACTGCACCAAGCATCCTTCCAAAGAGAATACTTTCACCATTCATATGTTTGAAAGAAATATGTCTGAAAAAGAGATCTGTTTTTGGCAATTCCTTTCCAGATACTAGAGCCATAGGCTTCAAGGGGTTGATTAGATTCCCAGCCAAGGCCATATAAACCATACTTGCAACTGAGTGACTCCCTCCATGAAACATTCTTCTCGATACCAAAATGCCAAAGCCATTTGGATAAGAGAGCAACATTCATGAGATGGAGGGGAAAGATACCTAAGCCTTCATTAGATTTCTGATTACACACCTCCTCCCAAGAGACAAGATGGAATGTAAGGACTTACACACCTCCTCCCAAGAGACAAGAGGTGGCTACCAAGGAATGTAAGGACTTACAAGAATACAACCCATCAGAATTAGGGCCCCAAACCCTAGAATCCGATCCACCTTCTCCCAAGAAAACTGAATTCAGTAGGCCTAACAATTCGGACGCACTAGGAAGTTCAGATTCTCTAAGGTTCTTGTTAAAGCCAAAATTTCAGTTCAGCCCTGAAGGATGATGGTGCTGACTTAGAAATTCATAAATAGGCCTACCCTTGAACCTGGAAAGGTCAAAAAGAGAAGGGAACCTCTCACCTAGAGGGGTATCCCCAATCCACACATCCTCCCAAAATGTGATTTTCTGACCAGAAGCCAAGTCATACCTGATATGATGTAGAAAGGTAGGCAGAATTTCATGCATGGCCTTCCAGGGGGCAGCCGAGGTAGCTCTACGGAGACATCCCATCCCATCCATTGCTTGACATGCCATGAATACTTTATTTTTTTTTGAAGAATAAAAGGAAAATTCATTAAAATAAAAGAGAAAATACAGCAAAAGGTGATAAGAAATCACCAAAAGCAAGAAACACCCTCAGGAAACCCAAAAAAGGCCTAAGAATTCCACACCTTACAAACAAGAAAAATTACTCAAACTACACCAAATAAAGATTATGGGACAGAGCCAATACAAAACCCCAATAAAACAAGTATCACCACCCATCTCTAAACAAAAGCAAGAACCCTTCCAGATGCCCACATCAGTCTTCATCTGTGAACATGTCCTCTTGGTTTGAGTATTCCTTGTCCCAATCCTTGCTCCCTTTCAGATGCGCTTTGTTTTTCATTTTATCTTCCTCTTTTTATCTTTCAAATTCTTCAAAAGCCCTCCTAGCAAATTCCTTACCACCCCAGAAGAACAGACCCAAACTTTTCCCAATTTTAACCTCTCTATCAACTATTTTTTGAATAGTCACCTCACCTGAAAAACAGACCCAAGATTTGCCATGAATACTTGGAACAACCTTGTGCCATAATTTCTCAAATTCAATTCAAATCCAATGGATCTATGATTTTCTCTATTTGAAGTCAAATTCAATTCGATTAAGTTGTTGGATGTCCATTTCAATCTGATTTGATTTGAAGAGTGGAAGATGTTAATAGAATGCTTTCTGGTTTTGAACAACTGAACCAAAATGGTCATCTGATCTCATATTACCATTAAAGAATGAAGAAAGAAAAAGAAAAGGAAATGGTATATCTGAGCACTCCAACTGAGATCTCAGATATGTGGCTTGAGAAAAGGAACTGGAACTCAGATCTATGGCTTGAGAAACAAGAAACCTTGTTCTTAGATCTTCCAATGATCTCAAGTCATTACCTTCCTTCACCAAGCAACAGTGGTGCAGGATGGTTGTTCTGGAACTTTCAAAGCAATATTTGTAGTCACCAATTCATTTGGTTGGTGTTGTTTGCTGACTCCTGCAATGGTGGTCTTGTGTCTCAGACCAGATTCTCAACTGTCCTCTCTAGGGTTAGGTTAGCAGAGGTGAAGGCCAAAGAGGGAGAAAAGAATGAATCAAAGAGAGAGACTATGGTTTTAGGGGTTAGAGTAATTTATGTAACATATATAAAATATATATATTCTACAATGTATATCTAAAAGATTGGATTAGATATAATGGATCGAATTGTCCTATATCCAAATTTTATCCAATTACTTAACAGATCACAAAACCTGATCCAATTGTATTCATTTAAGATCAAGTGGATATTTGAATCCTGCAAAAACGGATCAAATTTGAATTTGAAGTGTAGTGGAATCGGATCCAATTCATTTGCAGCCCTAGTTTGCAAAGATGGCAAATCTTGTTTTTGATTTAGTAAATTAATAAAATGATTCGTTACTGATAAAAAGGGAGATGGCAAATCTTACTTAAATTTCTTACTCACAAGGTTGGAAAAGAAAACTTTCAAAGTAATGTTTGTAGTCACCAAGCCAGTCAAGTTGATGAAATATGTATTTAGTCACTCATCATTGTTATGGAAAAGCATGCCCTAGGGATTCTCAGAGCCAGCAGTTGAGGGGGATTCTCAGGTGGGGATGCAGAGAGGTAAGAGAAGGCTTGGCCTATAGGACACTATATTGAGGAAGCTAGATCTAGGGATGTCAATGGGTTGGGTTTGGCACAGGTTTGCCTCAACCCTAACCTGATCCTCCAGTGGACCAACCCGAACCCGGCCTGGCTCAAAATGCATAATTCCCGAACCTGACCCCATAGGGTCTAATCCGATACCAACCCAACCCATAGAATTTTAACTGTACTTTTTTTTAACACATTTTGAAGACCTAAAATCCATTAACTTAAGTTGGGAAATTGTTTAATAGATTTTAAGATGTCACTTTTTCCATTTAAAAAAAAAGAAGAAAGCCAACATCAACATGTAAAGAAATCTTAAACTTTAAGGCTATAGAGTTAGAAGTAAAAAGTTAAAAGAATACTTTGTATATATGTAAGGCATCATGACCTGGTGGGGCGGGTCAGCCATAACCTAAACCCAACTCAGGTTGAAGAATCAAAACCCTAACCCAACCTTAAATCCGAATGTGCCTGACCCTAGGGTTGGATCAAATTGGGTTTACCATTTAATCCAACCCATTGACATCCCTAGCTAGATCCTTGGCCGCCAGGGCAAACATCTTGTTCTAATGATGCATCAGAAGATTTCCTAGCTGGTATTAGCTAGAACAGGCATGGACAAAGCTTAATTGTGTTGTGACCTATAAATGTATTAAATTTATCTCTACTTTATTATATTGCAACAAAGCTTACCCTTGTGGTCTCATTCGTAGTGATTTGAGTAGCTTTCCAAGGTGAGGATGAGAAAGGGATCAAAGGGATCATGGCCACTAGACACCATGTTCAGTAAGCTAGCTCCTTCGGAGCCAGGGTGAACTTGTTCTTCTGGCACATCAGAAAACTTATCTGCTGGTAGTCTAGCTAGAACAGGTGTAGACAAAGGGGCTGTTTGGCAAGTCTTTCTAGGTAGATCTTTCAACAGCCCAGTGGATAAGAAGATGCACTGAGCTTTTGGGGTATTGTCTTTAAAGATCAAGACTGTTTGGTTCGCATCATGGTCTACCAGGCTGTTAAAAGCAGATGGGAAGGCTATTTTCAGTTCATTTGAAGCTTCCTAATTTTTGTCTTTTTCGGTCTTTCCATGTGCTCATCTTCACGTCTTTCTGTCTGGATACCAAACGGAAAAAGATCATTTTTTGGTCCTTTAAGCTTTCCGCAGACCAAAAGACATGCCAAACACCACCTAAGTTTAACTGTATTGGAGCCCATGCATTTCTGAGTGGAGCTGCCTTTGACAAAAGGTTGGGTTTAGGTCCTCATCATAGAGGACATTTGTATCCTATGATATTTTTTTTTCTAAGAAAGTTTCATGTCATTGATAAAAAAATGCCACAAAACATTAGCATAATAACATTGTGAAGCAAGTGTGACATTTCTGAGGTAATTTATTCAAGGAATTACTAAAACTTCCTTTTTATCTCTGCAGAACTTGGAAGGAAAATGTCTGAAGTTCATCAAGGTGGATCATCTTCAGACCAAGTGAGTCATCCTCATGTACTTGGGTTTTATTAGTATGTAAGTTGGGTTTGTGGATCTGTGTTAAATATCAATATCATAATTAAATTCCTGTTTCAGTTTGTTCCATGTGTTTTTGCTGTTTCAGCCACTCTTCATTGCTGACCAGCTTTCCTACTAAGTTTTGTCTTCTATTAACACTTTCATAGTTGGAAGCTGCAAAAGGAGTTGAATTTGAGCGAGAGATACTTGAGGCTGAGTACTCTTTTGTATGTGATAAAGTTGGACAATTGCAAGAGAAGGTTAGCTTCTTATTTAATTTTCAATATCTGATAATTATGTCTACAACAAGAAAATCCATCCTTCATGTGTAAAGATGGATATGGTGAAAATTTGTCCATGCTCAATGTGACAAATTATGATTCTTTTATTGAAGGAATCTTAGTAATTCATCTCAATTTTCTACTTGAGCATACAGTGACCTAACAACTCATCATCCAAGCTTTATCCCAGTGTTTTAAAGTTGCAAGGTGTGTGCGGCGTGCCTTTTCGAAGCAAGATGCAAAAGTGCAAAAGAATTCAAAAAATAAAAATATTAAACATAATACTAATTAAAAATATAAATATAAATTTTAAAATAAATGTTTTGAGAAAAACTATTATCTGAAATTAAGGCTCAGTTTTGGGAAGGAATCATCTGTTTTGGGCTTTGTTGTAACCTGTATTGATTTTGGGAGAGCTAAGAGAGTTTATCTCTCCCTTACTTGTACACCTATATTATTTTTCTTAAATTAATGATATTCAGTTATTGATAAAAAAGGCTCAGTTTGGAAGGAGTACAAATACAAATATGTAGAGTGCAAAACCTTGTATTTTGTATTATTTTTTGTATGTATTTGTACTCTTTCCAAACTGAGCCTAAAATACATAAACATAACATGTAAAACATATTCAAAATGAAAACGTAAAAATAAAATCAAACATAACGCATAAAACATATTCAAGCATGTGAAACTTTCAATCTCTTTATTTTTTCCCAATTTCATTACTTCAAATAGCTAGTGTGATGTTAAGAATCTTGCACTCTTGATTCTATGAGCCACCTTTGCATCAAGCCCCTTGAGGCAAGCCCAAACAAGTCCATGTTAGGGTCTTAAATTCTTATTTTGCATGTAAAAGATAATCTTGTAATTTTAATTATAGTTCTTTGTCTTTCAAAAAGTGTCTTGTCATAGTTTTTAAGGCGCCAAGGCGAGGCTAGGCGACAGGGGGGTGCCTTGTCGCATAGGTGATGGATTTTTTTTTTTTAAGTAAAACCATATATCCTAGGGTAGTTCCCTAGGTTCCATAACCATCTTTTCTTAATAATTATCCATAATTTTCATAAGAGAAGTATAAATTTCATGTTTTAAGTTTAGAAAATCAACATTTTATGTGAAGAAAAGGAACAAAGGAAAGAAAATTCAAAAAATATAGGAGCTGAACCCCTACTTTTGCTATAGGAAAAGAAGAAAAGAAAAGGTGGAAGAAGAAGATCTGTAAGAAGAAAATGTGTTGAGACAAAATTTTAAGTTCTTCACTTGCTTATTGGTTCAGATTCTGAAATCTTTGAGGATTCAATCAAGGATCAAAACTTTGATACGATATGCCCCGTATCGGGTGTATTGTATTGTATCTTTGGTGCTCCAATACACATGTTTACAGGTGTTTTCGGGAACCCATTTAAAAAAAAAAAAAAAAAAAAAAATATATATATATATATATATATATATATATATATAACCAAAGAAATAAAAAAATAGGGGGAGTATTGTTATAAGTACTGATACACCTCTGCCGATACACAGAGGTGTATTGATACTTTGAACCATGGGTTCAATACAGCAGTTAGCAATGTTTGTGTTGATTAAACCCTAACAAATAAGAAAATATTAAAAGGAAATTAGTACATGAACACATAAAAATGAGTATTCTAGTTTAATAATGCCTATTTTATAATTATAATGTCAAAAAATTAAAAATATAAAAGTATTTTATAACATAGTGCACAAAACTACTTGGCGACTGGGTGAGGCGAGCCTCCAAGGGTGCCTTGTCACCTTGACAACTGTGTGTCTTGTATTAAGGAGATGAATGAACAACGTTAGGAAAAAAGGGTGTTCTCCACCCCAGCCCAGCCGCTAGGCTTAAAAAAAATGCGCAAATTTCAAAAAGGTGCATGCCTAGGCTGTAGTGTAAGGCGCACCAGGCACACTCCTAGGCACAGTCACGCTAGGCACACACCTTTTGAAAGTGCTGCGCCTATATATATATATAACCAAAGAAATAAAAAAATAGGGGGAGTATTGTTATAAGTACTGATACACCTCTGCCGATACACAGAGGTGTATTGATACTTTGAACCATGGGTTCAATACAGCAGTTAGCAATGTTTGTGTTGATTAAACCCTAACAAATAAGAAAATATTAAAAGGAAATTAGTACATGAACACATAAAAATGAGTATTCTAGTTTAATAATGCCTATTTTATAATTATAATGTCAAAAAATTAAAAATATAAAAGTATTTTATAACATAGTGCACAAAACTACTTGGCGACTGGGTGAGGCGAGCCTCCAAGGGTGCCTTGTCACCTTGACAACTGTGTGTCTTGTATTAAGGAGATGAATGAACAACGTTAGGAAAAAAGGGTGTTCTCCACCCCAGCCCAGCCGCTAGGCTTAAAAAAATTGCGCAAATTTCAAAAAGGTGCATGCCTAGGCTGTAGTGTAAGGCGCACCAGGCACACTCCGCTCTCTCTCTCTCTCTCTCACACACACACACACACACATCATCATCATCATCATCTAAGCGTTAAGCCTTGCCCCAACTATATAGGCTTGGACACATGAATCCTACTCTACCATTCTGTTCTATACAGTGCCATATCCATAAATTACGGGCCTTTAAATAATTTCTTAGCACTTTAACCCATGTCTTTTTTGGTCTACCCCTATTTTTTTCCAACCCCTTGAACTTGCAACAGATTACTTTTTGCTGGTGCCGCAGATAGTCTTCTTTGTACATACCCAAACCACTTTATAGTAATGGTTCTACAAGACATATAACAGAAGTATGGTTAAATTCTTTATTGCTGATAAAAAAAAAACATGTAACAGAAGTATGGCCTCTCCAATGGAGGTTGGGACACCATTCAGGTTACCCATACTACCACCACAGCATTATGGATGGCATTCAGAAAACTCAAGCACAATTCTTAGAAGGCATTGCCAATAAGCTGGGCAATGGTTGCCGTCTAAGATTCTGGTTAGACTCGTGGTGTGGAGATAGGCCCTTGGCTGAAATCTATCCTAGCCTCTTTAATGCAGTCACAAACAAAGTGGCAACTATTCATAAAAAAATGAGGCAACAGTAGTGGAGATTTTTTGTAATGAAGGGGCTATGGGTCTTTGGTACCCTTTTTTCAGAAGAAACTTGTTCGAATGGGAGATTGAAATTCTAGAAGATATGCTTCTCCATCTGCAGTAATTTCAGCCTATCAACACAGAGGACAGTAGAGTTTGGAAATGGGATAAGAGGAGAATTTTCTAAGTCAAATCCATGATGCAGTACCTTAGTTTAAATGGACCCTCTTTCCCTCATAAAGTTGTTTGGGCACAGAAAGTGCCATCAAAAGTTGCTTTTCTAGTCTGGACTGCAGCCCATGGAAAATGTCTTACTAAAGATAAGCTGGGTAGGTGAGGTATTCTCATTTACTCCCCTTGTAAGTACATGGAATTTGACATCACATCACCTGCAATGAACAACCTACTGTGAGTCTACACAACCGGCTAACGCGTAAGTAATAGCAGTGTGATAAAACATTAAAATAGAGATACCAAGTCCCAGTGCATCCATTTCCCATGGGCATACTCGCTGCCCTTCCTCTATCCTAGCACAGAAGGACCTCATGATACTACACCATGCTGTGGCCTTCCAACACATCTCCCTGAGATGGTTCATGTCACGGTAATGGTTATGTGATGTGATGTAACGTTCTAGCCTCATGTCACAGGTCATCGTGATTTTGTGATGCGATTTGTTCCCTTCTCATCACAACTCTGTGACCCAACCCCGTATCTGCATATTGATCTTACATCCTATGCCACATAGCTTTATTAACACTTAAAAATGTTTTTTAGAGTAATGTCCCCAGTGATGCATACAGGCAAGCTTCTAGAAGGGGAGTGGCTGCACTCGTGCTCACATGTGGGCTTCAGGAGAAGAGAGATCTTTGGTACCGGCATAACTGGATGGACATGTGGCGAAACCCCAGCCCACTTGCCAATTTCAGATCCAACAAACTCGGGACTGCCTTCCTGAAGCAGGAAGTTTTCCCTCCTTTCCCGAGGTAACTTTATAAATAGGGGATCTCCGAGGATCCCCACACAACTACTCTCTCTAAGCCCTACCACTCTGAAACCTTATCCTCTCTTCACTCTTGTTCTCAGCCCCACAGAAAACACCATTGCCGCCATCTACTGTCTTACAGGTAGACATCCCCAGTGCCATATAACCTAGATCTACACCCCAACTGTCCTCTTTGCAATACTTCTCAAGAGATGGCAGACCACCTTTTTCTGCATTGCCCTCTTAGCAGAATCATTTGGAACCATTTGCAGTCTAATCTGCACTTATGTTGGGTTTTTCCCAACATGTTTCTGAGCTTACTTGATAGTTGGAGAGCTGAAGGCCTCTCTGTTAATGGCTGAATTATTTGGAATATGGCACATGCAGTTGCTTTTTGGACAATTTGAAAGGAGAGAAATGGTAGAAATTTTGAAGGCAGATCCTCTCATCCTGACCAAATTATACACATTTTAGCAAAAATTTAATCTTGGGCAAAGGAACACGATATTCTTACAGATGCCCTCTTTTTGTAATTATGTTTCTTAAACTACTCTTGGGGAAGTCTCACCCCATGTACAGCTATCCATTTACACATCTAATACAATATACTTTACCTTCTCTTTCTCTCAAAAAAAGAAAAACTTCTACACATGCATGGCACGTGCTGTTACACTAGTTATAAATAATTGTATTTATTGCACTATTTACTTTATAGAGAAGGTGTAAATAAAATAAATTTATAAAGAGAACCGATTATACATTAATAATTGTATTCATTACCTTAAACTCAAGGTTCAAAATATCGAAACATATCGGTGTGTATCATATGATACGTATGGATTTTTGTCTTCATCGATAAGCTATATGTTACAATTTCATTGGTTTCAATTGTTTTAAATAATCATGTATGATATGGCATTTCCACTGTTAAAATGCCTAATAAGAAAAGTAAAAAATATTAAGACTCTCGATATGGTAAAATTTAGTATCAAGAGTATTGATACTTTGAACCTTGCTTAAACTTAGCATATATCTTTTATATAGTTGACCAAGTGCTTAGGCTGTTAGGTATTGAGAGATCAAACATAATGGAAGCATGGAACTAATTCCCTGAAAAGGGCAGTTCTTAGATGTGCTTATTTCTGAAACTAATCAGTCTTGTTCTATACAGGCAAAGAAGCTGGAAGAAGACATTGAAACAACAAGGAAGGAGATAGAGAATCCAACTGAAATAGAGGTTCAACTTAAGAAAAGGCTTGCACAGCTAACTGACCATTTAATTCAGAAACAGGCCCAGGTTTGTCTCCAAAACATCAAATCTATTTTAAAGGGTAAATTCTATGAATAGAATCACTCCATTTATGTTTGTTATGTGGACCTTGTATGGAAACGATAAATCAGATTTTCTACAAGTGTAACCTTGAAACTCTTTACCTTCTATCTGATCTGTTGGGTGTCAATTTGAAATAGGTCAGTTATTACTCTCTGAAAGTAGATTTCACCCTTTGAAATTGCACTAAGACCATTCTGGGATCTTTGCAGTGATAACTTTAGGTGTGTGTGAGAGAGAAGGAGGAGGGAGACACAAAATTGTTTGGTTGGTCTATATGCTGAGCCAACCCATAAAAGAATATTCATATTAATAAAGAGAATAATACAAAGATGTACAAGCTGATGTAATATACAATAGAATACATGGCCCAACAATAGAAAAACAAAAGGACAAAACTACCCCTATTCTCTACACTCCCCCTCAAGCTGATGCCAAGGAACAAGCATTAGTTTGTCCTAAGAAAGTTGTCTGGCCCAGGTCATGGCTTTGGTGAAGAGGTCAACAAGTTGGAATTTGCAAGTTAGAAGAAACATGTGGGAGAGAAATGTGGCTAGTAACAAGATCTCTTATGAAGTGGCAATCCACCTCTATATTTTTTGTGCACTCATGAAAGACATGATTGGATGCAATCTTGATGGCACTCATGTAGTCTGCAAAGAGGGGAATAAATGAGGGATGATCAATATCCATATTATGAAGCAGAGCCTAGAGCCAAACAATTCCACTGCAGACAGAGGACATTGCTTTATACTTTGCTTCAATTGATGAATTGGAAACAATTTGTTGTTTTTTACATTTTTAAGAAATGATAGTCATTAATAAAAATACACCAACCGTTAATGGAGTGACGGGTGTCAGGACTTGGAGCAGAAACAAATTGAGAAATGAGGCTGACAAGGAGCAGAAACAAATTGGAATGGGATCTGCTCCTCACAAATGGGTGCCTCACAGGCACATCCAGCGTGAATTGGGAACATCTCCCGTGAATAATAACTTATAAGTACAGGAGATGTTCCCAATGCATGGTAGGATGTGCGTGTGAGTTCGGTGTGAGGCGCCGTGTGAGGAGCAGATCCGGTCTCAAACAAAGTGGCTGGCAAGCTGAACTGCAACTGCATAAACGATATCGGGCCGTCATAGTAAGATAGATAAGATTTCCAACAAGTTGCCTATACAAGGTAGCATCTGAGAGCACCTCTCCATCATTCTTACTCAACTTGAGATTGAGTTCCAATGGGGTGTCAACTTGTTTGGAATTAGTAAAGTGGGCCATCTTTTTTTCTTGATGAATAATGAGAAGTTTTATTAATAGAGTTATAAGAGATACACCGAGAAGGTTCCCAAAAAGAGGTGCGAGATGCGGCCTCAGATCAAAATGGAGAATTACAGCTTAGTCCAAAACATCTGATTCCTATGCACTCCTTGTTTAGCTAGTGAGTCTGCTAACCCATTTGCAGATCTTCTTTCCCATTGGAAATGGATAGACATGTTTGTAGTTAGCCATCTAAATCTTTGTAAAACCCCCTTATAGGACCAGGCTGTTGTTTCTGGCTCTTTTAACCACTGGATCACCAGCTTGGAATCACCTTCAATTAAAAGCTGTTCATAGTTAAGTTCTTTGGCAAATTCAACTCCTTGTAACACTGCCTGAATTTCTGCATTAGCTGAATCCCCTACTCTTATAGGACTAGAAAAAAGAGTGATGGATGATGAACCCCTCTGCATTTCTAAACACTCCCCCAATACTGGAGGGTCCCGGATTGCCTAGGCTGTTACCATCAAAGTTGAGCTTAATGATACCCTCTTCGGGAGGTTTCCATTCTACTGACAGCTTGCTTTTCACACTAGAACTTTTGGCAATCGCTTCCCAATTTCTCCACAAGTCATCAAAACGTGCCAACCGGTGCTCATTTGTATCTCTTTCATTAATTAATGAAATTCTCTGGTTATTGATAAAAAAAAAGATCTTTCATTTTAAAGGAGCTACTAAGAAGAAATTTTAGATTATCTATACCATCAACATCATCTCCTGTGATAAGAATTTCATCAACATAAATCAGAAGTGTCAATCCATGTGCCCTCTTGAGAGTAAAAATGGAATAATCTGAAGCACTCTATTGAAAACCAGTAGCCAACACAACTATATGAAAGCGTCCAAACCAAGCTTAGCTTCTCAGTGAGCTTGTTTGAGACCATGAAGGGGCTTCTTTAGTTTACACACTGTTAGTGTCGAGTATGTAGGGGTATTTCTGTCTTTGTGCTTGTGTTTAGGTGCTGATGTGTAAGTTTATGTTAGATTTAATGTGCCTAACTTAAGTAGGGCCATATGCGACTTTTCCACATTATTTTAGTAATATAAAATACATTGGCCGAATGGGAGAGTGAACTTTTTCTCTCATTCGAACCAGAATCTTTTCTCCTTGTTTCTCTTCTACTCTTCTCCTTTCTCTCTTTCTCTCTTTCTCTCTTTCTCTCCTTCTTTCTTCTCTCTCTCTTCTTTGACTGTTATCAGTCTAACAGGCAGATCGAACACTAACACGGTATCAGAGCTAAACTGAGAAAATTGGATCTGCCCAGAATTCTGTTATCTGCGCACCCAGCCTAGGGTTTTCTCTTGTTTTCTTCGCCATCAGCTAGAGATAAGGGAAAGGGCTGAAAAGGAGTGATCGCCCTCTTCCCTTGGAGGTTTCTATGCCTCCAGTTGTGGTGTTTGTGGTCGGTTGCTGCAGTTTCTAAGAAGCCCTCCCCTAATCGAGGAAGAGAAGAGGGTTGATTCGTGTGCTGCAGTGGGTGTCTTGTGTGATCTGATTTCGGTGATCAGGTAAGAGGTTTTATGCTTTTTTTTTTGGTGTGAACCAAATGAGAAGTCTATTTCAGATTGTATGGTGGGATTTCAGATTGTAGTGTGCCTAGGGTTTGTGCACCCTTCAGTGTGATTCGAAGGGGGGGTGTTCCTCAAACAATGTTGTGAAGTTTCAGGCAGTCGTGGAGTTGGATTTGTGGTGTAAAGAGTGCGATTTGCAACAGTAGTAAGTGCTGAAATCAGTGTGTAGTGTGATCTAGTGTGCAGTTTGCCGAATTCAGCAATGGGAGACAACAGTGATAGCAAGACTAGTGTGATGGTCCCTACTGACTACCTGAATGTTCAAATGATCTCCATTAAGTTGAATGGAGAAAATTATGTACCCTGGGCCAAATCTGTAGAAGTCTTTCTTAAGGCAAAGAAGAAGGTGAAGCACATAAGGGATGAAAAACCTTCCACCGATTCTCCTGAGTATGATGATTGGGAGCAAGCAGATACACAGATCATCACATGGTTATGGAATAGTATGGAACCCAAGATTAGTGTAAATTTCATGTTCCTTGATACTGCCAAAGAAGCGTGGGACCATGCTAAGAAGATGTATTCGGGTCAAGACAACACAACCGGAGTATTTCAGTTGTACCAGGAATACTTAATCTACAACATGGTAATCAAAGTCTTGAGGAGTACTATGCTAGTATGAGAAACATTCGTAATGAATTGAATGTTTATCACCCCCTCACTTCTGATGTCAAAATTCAGCAACAACAGAGAGAACAACTTGATGTGACTCGGTTTTTGGTGGGGCTGAAATCTGAATATGAATCAGTGCGGGCTCAGATACTAGGAGGGTCAGCTCTCCCTTCCTTAGAAAAGAGGTGTTTGCTCGACTCAAGAGGCCAAGTATCATTTTCCAGTAGGGTTTGAATTTCTAAGTTCATGGCATCTTTCTAGTGCTTAACTACAAGTAAACAACAACTTGGTGGTAGGATCTAGTATATTTGTAGAGGATAGTGCAACAAATAAGGAGCTATGGTTGGAAGGAAAACCATAACAGTCAAGGGGTGAGAAATTCAAGAGGAATGAGAATGACATAAAGGAACAGATGTAGGTAATGGAGCAGGAGAGCTAGGGGAACTTACAATGGTGGTAGATGGAGGAGAACCAAGCACTAGTGCTGAAGGAGGAGGCCTAGACATTGGAAGAATTGGATGCTTCTGGTAATGAATTTGTAGTTGTTGAGGACTAAGAGGAGGATCACTTGCAAAACCAAAGTGATGCAGAATATAAAAGGATAGTTTGGGTAACTTAAACAATATGCTCAAAGAAGCATATGTTTTCAAGAAATATGACATTATGGGATATGTGAAGACAACACAGTTTAGCATCATAACAGAGAAATCCCTTTTGTTCCAAACTGTAATCCATTAAAGCGCTGACTGAGCAATTAGCTTTGTGCGTTCATGTGGAGGAAGGTGAACAAAACAAACACAACCAAACACATGAAGCATAGAGGAACAGCCATGTTGGTTGCCACATTGTGCGTTCACATGTTCCCATCCTTTCAAGTCCCAACGAGGGAGACACAAAACTGTTCGGTTGGTCCATATGCCAAGCCAACCCAGAAAGTTATATTTATATTAATAAATGAATGGACAATAATGCCTTACAAGAAAGAGATTAATACAAAGATGTACAAGCTGATGTACTTTACAATAGAATACATGGCCCAACAATTGAAAAACAAAAGGCCAAAACTACCCCTCTTCTCTACTTGCAGGATGGTATGAATTAAGACACAAGAGACTGTCCAGAATGTGCTAGTTGATTATTTGGAGAAACTAGATAGTGGTGGCTAACAGCCATACAAGGAAGGACAGGGAATCTGCAGTGTGGATCCCTCCGCCTGAAGGATGGGTAAAGCTGAACTTTGATGGCAGCAGCCATGGAAACCTGGGCCCATTGGGGATAGGAGGGGTGCTGAGAGATACGGAGAGAAGCATCTTAGCCTTGTTTTCAGGCCCCGTGGGAATAGGAGACTAATAGAGCTAAGATTTTAGCGGCGGTACAAGGTATTCAGATTGCAGAACAACTAGGAGTTCAGCGATTGGTAGTTGAAGGAGACTCTAAGAATGTTGTGGGATGGTTGACAGACCCAGTTTCAGCTATATGTGGTGACACAGATTTATTGAGGAAAGTCAACTGGCTCACAAGAAACATGACTGTTACCTCTCTTTGGGTGGGAAGATCAGCAAATACCTTAGTGGATAGGTTAGCTAAGCAGGGGGCTTCAAGGGAACATTTATTTTGGGCTGCTCTGTAATTTTACTTCAGGATATTTTCTTTTTTAATTTGATGTAATACTTTATTAGAAGAGGTAACAGCTCGTGCCTCTTTTTGGGTTTCCTGTATTGCCTTATTATTTCTGGATTAATAAATTATTTTCATTCATAAAAAAAAGGTTAAACTGTTAGACTTTAAAACATCATAACTATGACCTATGGTATAGTAAATTACTATTCAAAAAACTAGCAACATGATGAATCTCACCTGTGAGCCCAAGTGCACCTTTTAAAAAACCGGATTAACATGGTTATGAAAATGAGCATGTGCCTCAATCAAAATTTGCAACCTTTTGATAAGTAATCTCAGAGATCGTCATTCTTCTTTTAATACTTGTACGGACTTTTTTCCTAAGTCTGGACTTTCTGCATCTGTCGGTTTAAGTACCAAGATACCTGGAATAATTAGCTGATTTGAATTTTGGTTGTTCAATCAGGTAGAGGCTCTCTCATCTGAGAAAGCGACATTGCTGTTCAGGATCGAGGTATCACATTTTTCAAAAAGTTAATAGTACACATATATTGTAACTAGAGAGGTTCTACATCAAGGATATACTGATGATTTATCATCATAATGCAGACAATTTCAAGATTGCTTGATGAAAACAAGTCGACATTGCAGTTGACCGATTTAGCAGGCCCCTCAGCCAATAACGACTTAGAAGCAGGGACTTGGGAACTACTCTCCAATTCAAAGCTGAAGCCCCTGCTTAAGGATAGAATCCGATCTGGAGGAGAGCAATTTGGGTCATTGCTTTGGCAGTTGGATGCTGTCTTTTCTGCAGGTGTTGCATTCTTAAGGAGGAATTCAACTGCAAAAGTGTGGTCATTGGCTTACCTTTTATGCCTTCATTTCTGGGTTGTGTATATTCTCATGTCACATTCTCAACCATCAGAGGACGCCACATCTGGTGCCGTCATCTCCTTGGGGAGCATCAATAAGACGGCAGGAATCTGATATATCAATTAATTACTAATTTGCTATGTTATTCATTTCTTCTGCATCAGTTCCTATTAGGTGAACTTGTGCTGATTATTCCTTTGCTAAAGAGCATTAAAAATGTGAAAAGAAAAAGAATCAAGAACAGACAGAGGCTCTGTACGTATTAGTGCTATGTTTTTGGGTGGTCCCTTGGACCATCATTTTTTCAGAGATAAATTGAAATTTCATAGAAAATAAAGTTCGCCCAGGGGCGGGTTGGTGTGAAATTACTTCTGTATATATAAAGACATTTGTGGCCATAATTTATCTATTTTTTGGTTCAAACTTTCAATTTCAACTAAAACTGAATCACTGTATTATTTATATTAACTTGCGAATAATGCACAAGTGAAACAAATGCGTGGAAAGAAGCGAAGACTGAGTGAGCTCTCCAAAGAAGATATTCGTCGTTTGTGAGCTTCAGTGGCAAGGTTTTGCTGGGATTTACAAAATGATAAGATACAAGAACCAAGATGGACCGGAACTGTTTAGAGTCATGTGCTATCAGATCCAACTAATAGAGAATTGCAGTATGGACAGCAGAGCGTATCAAAACCCTCTGGTCATGTCTTAGAAGAAGAAAGTAAACATCTTAACCATGGTTTTTAAAACCGACCCGGTCAGAGGTCCGGTTACCAGGTCGAAGGGTCTGGCCGTTCAAACTGAATGGTCGGCCATTCTGACGAAAAAAAAAATTAAAAAAAAAAAAAGAGAACTGATCAAAACTGTTCAAACGGTTTGAATGGTTAACTGCCCGGGTCAGCGGTTTGCTGACCAAAATCAACGGTTTTTATGGAAAATTCGGTTTTGGAGAAAACCGGAACCGGTCACCTGACCGCTCTCGGTTTTTCTGGTCCGACCGTTTGGTCTGGTCTGGTTCTAAAAACCATGATCTTAACTTGATCAAAGCAAATTGATTTGGTTTACACTTGCCGTGCTACTTGCAAATTTGGACTCTTAATGGGTCACCCTTAATCATAACAGTGAAATTTGAAAAGTAGGTCTTTGCCAGGTTAAGAAAGGTAGCTAGAATACAGGCCAAACCAGTTATATTTCTTGGGGTCCACAGAAAGGTTTACTTAGTTGCAATCAAGTCCAACCAGCGGAAGATCTTCGCCCGTCAAGCTCTAGGTATGTTCGTCAGTCCATGTCCAACTTTAGCCATGACTCATGCTACACACACTCACATGATGCTAAAACATACATTGCTAGTAGACCTGTTCATGGGCCGGGCCAGGCTGGGCTTTTGCTCATCATTAATGGAAATACGCTAGGCCCGAGCCCGAGCCTGGCCCGACCAATGGGCTTATGACTTGGGCCTGAGCCCGGCCCTGATAAAAAGCCCGAAGCCCAACCTAATAAAAAAAATTACAATTTTCCCTATTCAAATTAGAATTAAAAATTCAGATGGTTTTTTTTTCCTATTTAAATGAACAATGAGCCTACAAGATGGTTTTTTTCCCTTTCTTTTACATTTTAAAACATAGTTTTACATTCTTAAATCAACAAATTTATTCAAATGGACATAATCACATAACCCATTTTTAAGTTTAATTTTAGGTCGGGCCGGGCCGGGCTATTTTGACAAAACCCGAGCCTGGCTCGAATTTATTGCGGGCCGGACTTTTTGGCCCGAATTTAAGCCCGCAGGCCTATAAACATGTTCAAGTCCATCCAGGGGGCGGGGGCCGGCCCGTCGGGCCACCTGGCCCATGAACAAGTCTAATTTCTAGTCAATTTACTCCATCTTTTTTATTTTAGAATTGAACCATCCATCAACTTTCGGCGTATGAGAATATCATATACTGTTCCATGCGGAATATGTAACTATGGTCATTGTCTTAGGCCATGTTTGGGAGTGCTTATTGATGTAGGCGCACATGGCAAGGCCTAGGATTGCGTCACGTGGCATCGGTCGGATGAGATCCTGGCTGTCCACCTCTAACTGCCTCCAACTACTTCATGGCAAGGTCAAGTATGAAAGGGGGTGCCTAGCTCAAGGCAAACACAAATCCATATTGCTCACTCTTGCTCTCTTGCATTTTTGCTCTCGAGTGACGTCGTTTGAGCCCTCGTCTCAAGCCTGGTCTGACCTCTCCTAATCACTTGACTAACTTGACTATCAAAGTCTCCACCCCTGGGATAACACCTGGAGCCTCTGACGTGTGCCCTTGGCCCCACCCTTGGCAGCAACACTATGCTAAAAATAAATGCTTAAAAACAAGTGCTTATTCGAATAAGCACTTATTTTCATTTGGCATCCAACCTTTTAAGTGCTTATTTTCTTTTAAACAAGCACTTATTTCATATTGGATGTTTGGTAGTCTTTTTCTCCAATAAGCACTTGAATAAACATTAATGACTATTTTATCCTTCATTTTCTTTCAAATTTTCAAAACATACCCTTATGAAAATACTTTTATTAAATTACTTTTATAAAAGCACTTTTATAGAAGTACTTTCATGGAAGTACTACTATAAAATCACTTTTATGAAAGAACTTTTACGAAAGTACTTTTGTGAAAGTATTTTTATAAAAATACTTTTATTAAGCACTTTTATGAAAGTACTTTTATAAAATTAAACTAGGGATAATTTTATAAGTGGTACTTTAAAATCCAACTAGGGATAATTTTGGAAAAAATGAATAAGTGCTTATACAAAAAAGTTGAAAATTTGAGCTTAAAATATAAGCCATTGTTTTTAAAATAAGCACTTACTTTGGGCTTATTTCTCAAATACCAATACGTGCATAGTGGTGTGGTCCCAACCGAAATAAGCACTTATTTTTAAGCACTCTCAAACATGGCCTTAATGTTAATAATCAATACTCTCCTAGTCTCCTAGTCCCCCCCGTCCATGATCAAGCATTTAAATCCCAATAAATAACCTTCTTAATTTTACTATTGCCACCCCTGTCACTCTTTTGAAACATTTAGCAGTTGAAGTGGTTTAGTTCAAGGTTCAAAGTATCGACACATTGGCCCGTATTGGCCGATACGTATCATTTTGGGACCCCTCCAATATGCCCTTACAGTGGATGTTATCGGAGGTCTGACCGGTTTAGAGGGTAGAGGAGATCTAAACCGCCCCCCCTTGAACTGGTAGCAAAAAAAAAATAAAAAAAAAGCTCCAAAATGTGTATCGGTTCACCCGATACGCCTCTATTGACGTATCGAGCATATCGATATTTTGAACGAGGTATGTGGCATTCGGCTCAACCATATTTTCCTCTTCTGAATCTTAATTCAAAACTGTGTTATAACTTATAACATAACTCAGATCGATACAATGAATGATAATCCTATTTTGAGTAATTTTTTCCTTGTTTTTTATGTTTTCTTGTTTCAAGAATATCTTCTTCATATTTTCAATCTCATATGCACGTGCCTAGTGCCCTTCAACTGGTGTGTATATATATATATATCACCTTGTACTTTGGGCCTAATGCCATTTTGGTCCCCGAATTTTAAAATGCAAAAATTCAATACTTGACTTTTGAAAGCGTGCCAATTTAGTACTTGTCATTAACAGCCATTAAGTGGCATTTGAAAGAATACAAATACCCTTCAAGTGTCATTTAATTCTCTTTATCAACCATCCAAATGTTGATAAAAAATGAACAGTCTCAAATCCTTACCTCTTCTATTCAAGAAAGTTGGTGTCACGTCTCAATAGACATTTTGGTGACCCCAACTTTCTTGAATAGAAGAGATGGATTTGTATCTTTTCAAATGCCACTTAACAGTTGATTAACAATAGGTACTAGATTGACACATTTTAAAAGTTCAGATACTAAATTGTCGTGCTTTAAAGTTTGGGGACCAAAGTGGCACTAGGCCCAAGTACAGGGTTCTAATCGGGAATTTTCCCAAAAAAATAATTGAGTCAATTGCTCTCTCTTGGACAGCTGGTCAGTTACTCTTAAGATGATAAACTTGAGTGCAACAATTAAATTAAAAACTTGGCAAACATGAAAAACAAATGAAACCCTATATTCAAAGTTTTGCAATCAAGGTTCAGATATGATACATGTGATACAGATGTAAGGTGCATCGTATCGGTATCCAAGTGGACTGATATAGGTGGAATGGTCCAATTTAACAACATTCCTTTCCTGCCCATATGTATCTATCGTCTGTATCAGTTGGTATCAACTGATGCTACCGATCATATAGGTCTGTGTTAGTTCACATCGACCTATACAAACCATATTTTATAAATTCAAATTTTAATGTTTATTAATTGTGTCATTCAACCCATTAAATCCCACTTCTCATTAATGTGCATTTAATAAGTTTTTATGCCCCAATATTTGTGGTCCTTCTGGATTTCAAATTTATGAACTTGCATATAACATATATCCTAGAAATTGTAATGAATTTAATCTATTTTTTAAACTAAGATTATATATTTCTATAAAATTACTAATTAATATTTTAATTTAAAATAAATATAATATTTAATATTTACAGAAATAACAATATTGTTTATAAAATATTAAAAAATTTTAAGATTAATTTGACATACAAAAGTAAAAATAATAAAATAGAAAATAATTGTTTTTGTAATTAAAAAACAATAATTGCATATGATTTGTCTCTTGGATCATCTATATTCTCATGAATATAAAATTTTATAGATTAATTTATATTTATGATATAATTATTAATTAATAATTTATTTTAAATAAATAATAATATATTACTAATGTAGTAATTTGTAAAAATCTATATTGTATATCTCTTTGACTCTTGATTGATGCATTATTAGTAAGTTGTATGATATCCACATATATACATTGTAATGTATAATTCATATAAATTATGAAAGTGTGCATTACTTGTGTATTTATACCTTATTCATAGTTATTTCAACCTTAGATTTAGTATATTACTTTTGCATCTGTGATATGTTTTGGAGTTTTCCTGACGCATCCAAGTGTACTCTTATCTTTCCACCATAATCCATGTGTATCTAAGGACTATAACAATATGTATCCATTTCTAAGTTTACTGATACGATATGCAATACAGACATTTTGAACGCTGTTTGCAATGCACCATCAATATCTTAAATGAATTAGCTGGACCGAGAAGGGGCATGTGATTATCTCTTAAATGATTTCATTTTTCATGTACCCTAAATAAATATTTTTCTACCCTTTCACAATCAGAAAAACAAAAACTACTCATTAATTATAAGATTCCATAATCATGCAGAATGTTAAAACCATATAATTACAATGTCGATCCCAACAAAATAACCTTCTGAATGGGAGATCTTCAAGATTACCTCCCCTCTCGTACCTACATTCCCACGCAAGTAACTAAACAGTTTAAACAGCCATTCACATTCAAGGTAATTAGAAATTTGAGGCCTATGGACAGATCCAACATTCTTGACACAAGAGGAAACTGAATTTTAAGTAGATAGAATTGATAAACAGGAAACCAGTAGCATCAGAACCAATAGACATCAAAATGAGAAGATTGTAGTATCGAGCAGGATTTTCTACCGGTTCACCAAACCTTCCGTAAAATCCAAAGGGATTATCAAGTGACTAACCCATCTTCAATCCCTTGTCATCTCTCAGATTTTTTCTACCCCCTGCACAGACATCAAGTGCCTTAAGATACTCAAGTCGTTACAATGGATGAAAAACAGAATTTGGCCTACCAATTATAGAAAATGAACTTGCAGCTTATTTCACAATCTTAATATTGTAATACAACATCAGATTCATATAAAAGGAATGCATCTTGCACCCCTACATTGAGTAACCTAGTGCCATGAAACTTGGATACTTTAGTGCATTAGTGAATCCTCAAATGTCACTGACAAGATATCAATATTACACCTGATACAGGCATACGTCTAGATATTTTCTCCTGTGTTTTACCAGCTATAGCTGTTATTTATTTCAAACTTCCCTATTTTGTCAGCAAGAACTGTTGGATATGCTGCTATTATTGTAAATCTCACTAAAGGGAACTTTTTAAAATAATACAAGTGCCATATCACTTGGCATGACGCAATTATTAAGAAAGATGGCCTAGAAAAATGTAGAATTGGCATATTAGATAGGATATTTTTATCTGTATTCTTATGACTTTCCGGTATGCGCCCATATCCATATTCTTACATGGGAATTCAGGTATGATGCTTGTCCCAATTTCCCACAAAAAAAAAGGAATATACCCTTGCAGACTACAAATTTTTAAATGAAGTACATGTCTATAGACAGAAAGGATGCCACCAGCAGGATTGTACTATATAACAAATACGAGTACAGCTGTATACAATTATAAAAAAAATACTATGGTATAGGTTGAAAATGTGATTACAAAAGCAAAAATTTTCATAGAAAGAACATAAAAATACAAACCAGAATACCCAAAAATACACAATTTAATAGTCAGGCGGAGATGCAAAGCAAACCAGTACCTTAGCTACTAAAACACTTAGAATAACATTAGACAACTGATTTATACAATGAACAAAATAACAGCAGGATACAACCAATGCTCTCCCAAAATGCCAAGTGGAAAGAATGATAGTTCCAATATCTTCGCTCCAGAGAGATATGCAGGGCATGAAAACACAAATGACCAAGGTCTTTCTCCTGTGGTAAATGGTGTGACTTATGAAAGTCAACTTTGCAATTTTCCTTGGCATTGGACATGGAACTATTTTCTGAGTAGGTTTCCCTTGTAGCTCTGAAAGAATAAGGAATTTTTTTTTTCGGGATGGATTCAATATATCAAAATAAAATCCTTTTTGCTATTTGATTTATGAATTATGATTCAAAATATAGAAGAGACTTAGATAGTCAGACCATATTCCACGAAAATACATCAAATGGAAATGTGGAAAAGTGGATTATACATGACAACGATTTAGACCTGAATGTGGTGTTGCAGTGCAAGTTCGTGCCCAGGATACATAAGAAATGTTTGCCATGAATAGTAGCCTTACCAGTTGGATTTTTCTTCTTGAGGAAGATTTCGACTGTAGAGAGGAAACTCAAAAAGAAAAGTGCCTTTGAACCATGCAGGCAAAGACCCGTAAACAGCCGGGGGCAAAGGAATAAGGGGGCTGTGACACAAAATATTAGCATCAGCTACCTAGTTTTCCAAGTTCCAGCTACATATAAATCACAATAAAATAGGATAAGTCAAGATTGACCTAGTTGTTTTTTTATACATCCTGTATTCAGCCAAATTGCCATATTTCTTATCTGCTGATTCCTGATTCCATACATGTTTTACAATCATGTTATAATTTCGTCAGCTGGCTGTCAAAACATGTAATAGAATTGAAGGCAACAAAAAACACAAACCTCAAGCAATGGTATGCCACTGACAAAAAAAAGCAACAGAGTAAGAAAGATTGGCCCCAGAATGACAAGCCATTCTGCCCCTTCCAATACAGGTGTGGAAGCCACAAAGATTCCCCACCAAAGAAAAATCTGTTTTCATTATTAATACAAACAAATTTTAAAACCATACGATTCACATAAAATGTAAAAACAGTTAATACCATAAGAATATCTGTATATCATTCATCTAAATGGTTGATATGCTAATATCACATAAAGAATAAGTCAACCTATTAGAATCCTTCAAAAATCAAAATCAACTTTTTAACAATCTCACATGATTTGGTAACAAATGGAAAATGACCAATTCAACTACTGCTGAGAATTTAAGAATAATTTCCGTGGGCTACCATACCAATTTCCATGATTGAAAAAGGGAACCTGAATGACAACTATCTAAATAAAGGTTCTCAATGAAAAAAATGTAGACCTGAATAATATTAGTGGGTTAGTGTGTTTTTTCTGTACAAGTCCTGCAACTCATTCCATCTTCAGTTAATACTTAATAGAGGATTGAGGACAGCATCAGACCACAGTTAAGAAAATTACCTCACCAAAGTAGTTTGGATGGCGAGAGAATCTCCAGAGCCCAATGTTGCACCACTTCCCTCTGTTGTTAGGAGAGTTCTTGAATGACAGTTTTTGCTGATCTGATGTGGCTTCAGCAGTAAAGCCCACAGACCATATAATCCACCCAATAATATCTTCAGCCTGAAGTGATGGATCCCTGTCACTTGCATTAACAACTGTTACTGGTAGACTCACAGTCCATACCCAAACAGCCTGCCATAAATGAATATTATGTTAAGGACAAACTTTAATCCAGTCTTATGGAACATTATAAATCAGGAAATAAGCTTTTAAAAACTAGATATCCATATAAACCTCAAAGGTTAGCTAGATATTTCTGTAATTAAATCAGATACAAACTAGGAAAAACCTGAAATATCCAGAAAACTGCCAATTTGCCCAAATTGGAACGCATTTCATCAAAACGTTGATCTTCTCCCCACTGGAAAATCCTGTTTTGAACAAGAATATATAGGAAATGTCAATGCAATGTTTTTTTCCTCAATATGAGAATGCTCATTTGTGAGCTGAGCCAAGGACCTTAAAAAGGATCAAAGACTAAAGCATTATTGAGATACACATGCGAGGTGGAAAATTCCCACCATCCTGATATGCATCAATCATAAAGAATGATATCATAACTAGATGTAAATGTATGCTCATGCTCTTGCATGCATATACATACACTTGAAAACTTGCACAAAAAGTTTTATCAAATAAACAAGAAAGGAAAATTACATCCAGCTTTGATCATGAGGGGGAGCTATGCCCTAAATATTGTACATAAAGAAATAGTCTATTTCCAGATGCATATGCAATTGGACTGAAACTCTGTCCTTTCTTATAATTTATCTGTCCAAACTTTATAAACAGCAACCCATGGGAGACAAAATGGGAACCATGTAATCAACATTCAAAATCTCTTGGTGTACCAGAGTGGCAGAGCTATGGCTTCATGAAGAACCTATACACCTTCAGTGTCATAGACTTTGAACTTGTCTTGCATTTCTAGTCTCAAGCCTAGCCCTGGATAAAGGAGGTGGGTTGTGTCAGGTTGGCAGTTGGAAATAAAACTTTTGCCAAACTCTTGGACCTAAAAGTTATTGGGTTGTAGTAAGAAATGATTTAAGGACCCATAATTTAACAACAGATATGGTACTGAGCAAAACAGAATGACAGAACATGATTCATGTAGCTAACCCTATATATATATATATATATATATATATATATATACAAGTTTTCATTAAAAAAAGGAAATTATCTGTAAATTTTGGAGGTGAGAAATGATAGGCTGATGCATTTATGTTTTTGAGTAGGCTCGAAATTGTAATAGCAATCATGTAACCAATCCAATTGGTTGGGGCTTTGGACCAGCGTTTTAAAACCCAATCAGTAGGCTGAACCATTTTGCTTCCAGATTGCAGGTCAGACTGTGATACGTCATCCTATATGTGTGTGTATATTATTTTAGGTGTAATTTATGTTTTCATTTCATTTTTTAATGTTTTTATAAATAAAAAAGCCAAAATGGGGATTTGAGACAAAAAAAGCATATTTGTTGGAAAAAAATAGTAGGGTTGGAACTTGGAATGCGCACATCTCAAAAAAGTTACCCAAAATAAAAACATCATCCAATCAGACAACCAAGTGCAAAGTTATGGCCTCCAGAAGTTTTGATATGCATGTAGTGTGTAACCCATGACCCAGTGACCAGGTCGAACGGGTCAACAATTCAACTATCCAGGCATATGGATTTTGACCAAGCCAACGGTTTTTGTCAATTCCCAGGTTTTACAAAAACTGGACCCAGAAAAGGGGTTGGGTGACAGTTCGAACCGTTAGACCATCCAAGTCAATGATGGGTTGAAAACATTAGTTGGGACAGAGCTTGGACGATTACAACACGATGATAGCCATACATGTTAACATATTATGGAAGAGGGCACGATGGACATTTGACAGACGAAAACTAATGCATTTGGAGAACCTATAGAAGCTTATTAAGCAAAAGATATGAGAAAATAAAATATCATTAAAATACAAATAACAACTGTAAGGAAGAAGTAGGTGATTGAAAACTTCCATGAAAAGAAGCATTTAACTAAATCCCTTCATCTGGTTAGGTTAGGTAACTAGCTCCATCTATCATTATTCAGGAAATGATATAAGACTTGTTAATACTTTCATGTGCAATGACCTCAGCTGCTATGCCAATGAGAATGTTTGATCAGTATAATATTTGATGAAAATTGGTATGTTTTACCAGGAAGCAAGACCATTCATATTTAAACAAATAATAGGTATGTTTTTACAAGTAAATTATATCTCATGTATAATATAGAAATGATTAAAAGGAATAGAAAGATGTACGTAAATTCAAAGTACTCCCATGTTCATACCTCATTAATAGAAATAGTCCTAGGCGAAGACCCCATATTACCACAAGCAAGGTCAAGACTACCTGAAAAATAGAATTACACACGAGATATATGAAAGAATTGTGCATTAAAAGTAATAACTAAATGTTGGATGAGTGTACCATAATTATGAGTGGATCAGTTTTTAGAACAGTGGAGGAATTTGACTCAAAGTTGGGGTTCAACTACCCCAGAGTTTACCAAGTTAGCTGGCATCTTTTCAAATAAATAACAACAAAGGCAGATTAATTTCCCAACTCCCACCTAGAACATAAACAATTTGCAGATTGAGCAAGATTCAGATCTGGTCATTAACTGTGAAAAGATGAGCTTATACCACTAGGCCAGTACAACAAAATATTTTTAGGCCATGGGCATGTGCACACTCGGAAAGTTAAATGGAATTCAACCGCCTGATAGACTTTACCTTTTGGAGTCACTAATCCTTTGACCCCTGCCCAAATAATGAACCTAAATAGTAAGTTCTAACCATGAAATAAAGATATGAGGATTTTCCTTTTCCCTTATTCTGATTGATACAAAGAGACAAGGAAAATGATAACCTCTAAAATAGATTAAAAACATTAATCATGGACAGGGTTTGTAGTTGATAGGCAATTACAAGATGCGCAATCATCACATAATTGATGAGATAGATAGAAACTCAGCATTTAAGTATTTAACTGATCAATAATTTAGACAGAACTCAATAATTCTTCCAAATCTAAAGAAGACAGAATAATGCAGTAGCATTGTCCCTTGCAAAACCCATAAAAGCAAAAAGACTTAACATAATTAGGACCATTAGAGATGGATATGTAGTGTGTTGTATGATCCATAAATATAGGCTACACAGATGCAAATTAAGGTTCATGCAGATAGCTTCAGTTCTATTACACCTCGACTACTGTCAGCAGAACTAAAGTGACTGGAACAGAAGCTACATAAAAATTGGCACTACCAAAGGAAGAAAATATACCTGCCTAAAATGCCATGATCCTTTCAAAATAAGAGTCAATACAGAAAGTATAATGAAGTTGGTGCTACCTGCAGAAAACACCAGACCCAAAATCAGAAATAAGGAATCAACAGACATTTTAAGTGCAAAACTACAAAACCATACCAATGTGGACTATGGAGTATAAGTGCGGATTCCCATATTACCATGATTACTTTTCGTTTTGTGATTATTAAACGTAAACAGTTCTAGGTTACCTAAACAACTTAAATTCCATTACAGAAATTTTCTAAACATAATGTCTAATAAAATTAGAAATCAATTCAGCACTGGTGTTAATTCCATCACAATTATATAAAAAATTGTTCATTTATTAATCTAAGCTCCATTTTATTTTGAATTTTCCATTTGAAGTGGACTTGGACACACAATTGAAACCGATATTCGATGCCAACAGCCGATTTTCTAGTGCCTCAACTTATGAACAAGAAAAAGATTGGGAAGTGGGGATAGGATTTTCTTTTCTGCACAATACACGGCTGTTTCTGAATTATGAAAATCATTGAAGTGGTTTCCTCCCACGTACTGAATTATAGCAGCAGACAAGATAAGAGAAATACCCAACGAATATATCCAATAACCAAGGTTCACGATACAAAGAACAAAAAGGAGAAAGAATAGTTGTCAAGGAAAAAAAAAGTAGGAAATTAAGCAACAAATCAACTGAAAAATAGAAAGAATTGTAAGAATATATTACCAGCGAAGTCTGTGACTTTGTCGAACTTGAGAAGAGCGGTGATTACGAAGAAGAAGAACTGATAACCCACCTACAAAAGCACCCCCCCCCCCAAAAAAAAAGAAGAAAAAGAAAAAGTCATCATTGATGGAGAAGAAGAGCATTGAAGTAACAGAAAGAAAGAGAAGACGTGTATTACAGTGACAAGCGCTGTGAGTGCTAAGAAGTGGGAATCGAGAACAGTTCCCATTATCCACTGTTGCTACAAACTAAATTCGAAGTTTCTTTCCTCGCTCGCTTTGTCTCTGGCAGTTTCAATCTCTGATTATTTTTTCCAGCCTTTCCTTGTACTTTCACCGATCAAGTGCTTCTTTTTCTTAATTTCATGTGGACAGAATTTGAACACCGAGACTCTGGATAAAGCCAAAGGCAGAGTGCTGATTTTTGGTGTAGGCCCTCCTAGTCAAACCCATAAGTTCGCATCCTGTGAACACGGAGTTCACATCTGCGCCCGACAACGTCCTACAACACATCCCGCCGTGCAATTTCATCGAGAGATGTTTCAATACACGGCGGGAATATGTTGTGGGACGTTGTAGGGCGCAGATTTGAACTCGTGAACACACAGGTTCACGGACCCACCAGTGCATTTTCATTCTTAAAAAAAATGCATTAGCGATTATAAACCGTTGGCTTAGGCCTTTGAAAATCGTTGGCATAGATGCTTACCGGTAAATGACCGGCAATTAAAACCTGTTGGTATACTTTATCATATTAATCCGCTAATAAACATTTATAGTGGTAATTTGTAAACTTAGGCTGGCGATTTATGGCCATTGGCATAGAATTTCTTTAAAGAATGAAAATGAACAAGATGGAACATGATTATTTTTCATGTTGTAGGTTACTTTAATTTTTATGCTATGTACTGATTTTTCATTCTGAAAAGAATGAAGCCCATGACAAGAATTTTTTCACCAAATACACTAATGTTATTCATTATTGTCCATTCTTGACAAGAATGAGCAAACATTAAAAAAATGTGTCAGAGCAGTGAACCAAACATGGCCTTAATTGTTCATTAAAACCTAGACTGATTATTAAAACTTAGACTAAAGAGTCAGTTTGGTTATAAACTCTAGTTTGGTTCGATTTGATTGGAAAAGATGGTCAAACCAAATAATTGGTTAAGTCCTCGATTCTAATCAAACCAACTAATTGCACACCCCTACTTGGAGTGCAATTTCATTTGCACTAATGTAAATAAATGCATGGGAATGAAAATGATAACATAAAAGTGCAAATTTTAATTTACCCCCATACTGTGGAATCAATGACAAATATTCCTTCTATTAAGTTAATTGATAGAAGGCACTAAATTACCAAAATATCTTCATCGTAATTCAAGGAACATGAAATGAAAATTTCAAAATGATGAAAATGGGTAGTCATTCCCCCTGTTGTCTATTTCTCGCCCATTTTTTATTTTCTTCCAAACCTTAACTTGCACAAATATATAAAGAATCATTTGACAAGAACCCTAAGTGGTTCTTTGCGGGAAGTTGTTGCCACTATCTCACCGGCAAGAAGCTGTCTAATAAGCTGTTGTTGAATATATAAGAATCTCCTGTGATATCAAAAGAATCATTCGCATCTTTTATGCTATTGCCGGAAAAGAATATACATTTATCATTGGTGTCATAGAAGACTAATATACTTGTATGCCACACCAGCTATTTTAATCATATCACAACTAATATTTTCACGAATTGTTGAGTTATCAAAGTGTAAGTGAAAAGGCAAAATCGTCCAACTAAAATAATAAAAGGGTATTTTTTATATTTAAAAAGCTTTAGTCAAATGAGAATAATAAAAGGGTATTTCTTAAGTTAATTAATAAAAGGGCCTTTGTTACAATGCAAAAATTCAAAGGGTATTTGTCGTCACTAACCCATAATGGGGTCTTTGTAATTTACCCTTTTTTTATTTGTTGATGTTTAATGAATATCCATTTAGATTTTAGATGTGTTATTCTTTAACTGTTTAAGGGCCTGTTTGGCGTGTCTTTTTGGGAAGATCTTCTTGTAGCTCTGATAGTCAAAAGACATATTGAGCTTTTGCATGAAAATCTGAGCAGCTCGAAACATATTTGGCAGATGCGGGTCTTTCTGTGCGTCTTTTCACCTGAGAATAAAATGCGAAAGACGCGAAAAACTTCATTTGGAATTTCCCGAAATCAGTCCAAAATGAATTTTTCGCATTTTTTGACATTTCGTCTTTTGACGGTTAGATATTCTGTACGCCAAACGGAAGTAGACAAAAAATCGGTCTTCCCAACTTGTAAATAAACAAAAGACCATGCAAAAAGATGAACCAAATACAGCCTAAGTTGGCCAGACAAGCTTATTATCTTTTCATATTGGACCGGTGCAAATAAAATTGCACTGAGTGAAGACAAACCAGACCTAAAGCAAAATAATAGCTTCAAAAGCACGAAGACAAGATTCTTGGCAAGTCTTGACATGTAGAAATTATAGGCGTCCCTCACGTCTGGGTGGTGGGTACTGGCCCAAACCAATTCTCAAGGTGAACTAACCACTTATTATTATTATTATTATTATTATTATTATTATTATTATTATTATTATTATTTATATAGAATAAGAGAGGATACGGAAATCCCAGCTCGACCTGCTGGTTTTGCCTTGAAATGCCTAAGTTGGGCTTGGGTTGGATCATCTAGGTTAGGATTGGATGTTAGTTGGCCTCCGAAACTGACCCGACCCAATCATTCATATTGATTTTCAGCACAAAGACTTTTTTCTTTTTTTTTTTTTGAGACCAGAATGTCTGGTTAAGGTAAACTTTCCCTCATATTTTCTATTTTGGATTCCTATATGGATAGGGGTGAGTATTATTTGGTTAAAACCAAAATGCCGAATTGAAAATTTCGGTTTTGGTTTTTAGGTAATTTGGTTCGATTAATTCGATTTTTAGGAATTTTGGTTTTTAGATTTAAAAATTCAATTAACCAAAAAAACTGAATTAATTAAAATTCATTAATTAATATGTAATATATAATACACAATATACAACATTTAATATATAATATGCTATATATTTATATATTAATATATTATATATAATGTATTATAATGAAATTAAATTTCATTATATATATATTATAAGTTATAATATATAATATTATATATATTAATTAAATTCATTTTTTAACCAAAATAACTGAAAACTGAATCGAAAATTTCAACTCGATTATTTTGGTTTTATTATAATGTGGTTTCGGTTCGATTTTCTTTTTTTTTTTAATTTTGGTTTTAAAATTTTCAATTTATTCAATTCGGTTTTTAACCGAATAATCCGAATGCTCACCCCTACATATGGGTATCCAGATTAATTGGGTCCAAATATTGTGGACGTAGAACCTACCAATCAGGCCCAGTTATGCCCAATATCAATTTTTTTATGGTATTATATATAGCAGTTTGCATAGGGGCTATTTTTTTGATAAAATGGTAAAATATTGTGCTGGCAAGTGTGAGAATTCAAATTCAAGTCCACTTTGCATAGAAAGTTAGGACTATGTCCAATCTATCCATCCCAAACATTGGGTAATGGCCTTCTTAATCATTACATATTACACATTACGAGGGGACTATAGGTGGAGGTAGATCAGAGTGCAGAAAAGGAGATGCCAAGTGACCATCTCAACTACTGGGTCATCCACATCTAAGATCTAACCAATTGGATACCACATGTAGTACAAAGTGTAAATCTTAGAAACTGTTCTCCATAACGGCTGAAGTTGAAATTGGGTTGATTATCAATTAATACGTTATTTAATATTGTTTAATTATTTTATCCACTTAAAAAAAAAAAACCAATAAGTCATTCAGCTCAACGACCATCCCTTTATTCTATCTCAGTTTTAAGGCTGTGTTTGGTTTCATAGAAAATAAGATGCTAAGGAGCATTTCAACGACCATCCCTTTATTTTATCTCAGTTCATAGAAAAAAAAATTCCTCAACTTTCTGTTTCTCTCATATTTTCTATGAAACCAAACATTGGCTAAACGAATACTTCTTAATGCCTCCACTGCATGTGAGTCCATAATCTTTTGATAACTTTGAAAATTTTATACGCTTAAACATAGCCATCCACCATAAAAAGGTATAGAACAAGGGTGGGAGCTCAGAATTTGAAGAGATGAAAGATGAGAAGATTTTAATAAATAACAACATGGTAATGGGGAGCTCATAATGCTTTGTAATTTCTGAAAATTTATGCACCAAGATGTGGCCAAAAGTGGAGTTAGAATGTAAAGAGGAGAGATAAGAAGATACTATAAATAATAGCATTAAATACAAACTTATGGAAGAACCGGTTATATATACTAATAAATAAATTGGAGTTTAATGTAATAATTTATTGATGGAAAAAAAACACAGTAGGATTAGTCATTATACTACTACATGGAATGGGTAAAAGTGTGAATGAGAAGTTAGAATACAGGTAGTTAATTACATCTTACTGCTTTTATTTATGGTAATTAGAATTAGAAATAAGGTGGATAGGCAAAAGTATCATTGGGAAATCTGGATGCAGCTAATTGCATCCTGCTGCTTTTCTTATTCATGTTATGGTCTGGATGGTATTTGTTCTGCATTTCTACTCACTCGTCTGTGTGATTTACATCATTTATACTCTTGCAGAATTGGAGTGGAAATGAAACCATTTCCATTTACACCAACGATCCAAACAAACAGAGCCTTAACGTTTCCCTACTCCAGTCTGTAATGTTCTAACACCTTGATAACCGAATGAATCAATAGTCCAAAACCATCAATGTTTCTACAAGGTATTAGCTACTGTGTATAAGTTGATCATCGATGCCATTGATGAAGATTTTTTGAAGCATTTGTTTATAGATAAGTTTCCTATCATTCCAAATGACTCTGCATTCACATGGCACACTTGTAAGCTACAACTAGAGATTCTAAATCTAAGTAAATAGTCATGAATTCATGATGATGAATGAATGCAAGCCATGACTCATAAGCATGTGAAATATAATTAATTTTTACTTAAGCAATGCCTATAAACTGTACTTACAAAAACCTTCAATTTCAGGCTGGTGCTATGGAAACTTTATCAACTTCCACAGTATATTCCAAGGTTGAAAATGGGGGTATCTGCACACCTGAGCCTAAGTCTGCACCCTTCTCTCCAAATCCCATACTAGGAGGAATGACCACTCTCCTTTTCCCACCAGCCTTCATAGACCTCAAGACATATTCTATCCCTTCACACATTCCCTTAGTGTATGGCCTTGAACCCATAACCAGAGCCAATGGTTTCTTGTCTCCACCAAATGTGTCGACGAACACTTCTCCACTGCCTTCAACATTCCCCTTAAGATCAATCACAACCAAGTCTCCCGGCCTCGGAGAAGCACCGCCCCCAACTCTCATCTCATAATACCTGATGTATACATAAACAAAAGAAGTGTCATAAAGCAAAAAGAATGACATCCTACATTTTATGCAGGTCAATGCACACTTTGACACAAAATGTACCTGATGCCATTAGGCAAAACCACCTCTTCTCCCTTCTCTACATCTCTGTAAAAGCAATAAAAGATGCATTTATTTGCACTGCACTTTAATAGCATAAAAGATCATAGGATACAGCTACAAAGTTTCCACACAGTTCCAAATTGGCCAAATTGGTCTTCTGTAAATTGAATGAAAAGGTTTCCCAATTTGAGGAATTAGGTAGCTATTTACCAGGCAAGAGTATAAGCAAATC
The DNA here is from genome assembly GCF_056320005.1 of Nelumbo lutea. Lineage (NCBI taxonomy): Eukaryota > Viridiplantae > Streptophyta > Magnoliopsida > Proteales > Nelumbonaceae > Nelumbo > Nelumbo lutea. Next base: position 33,750,538 of record NC_142687.1, on the reverse strand, counting down.
TTGCCTTCTGTTCAATTAATGCCTTGGCTCCATCTCTTAGATTCAAACGTCCAATATGGATGGACTGTAAACATAAACCAGAGATATGGTTTCCAGATCCAAATAACAAGATCCTTGGCTGTTTCAAGGTCTTCATCCATCCATTCATCCACTAAAGAAAGTCAAAATCAATGGACAGGAACCAGAGTAGGTGGAGTTAGCTTAATTACCAACAGCCTATTTGTTATTGGATGGTTTAGAACACTGAATTTTGTTTACAGAACCAAAATTAGCCAAGAAATTTAGAGGTTGGGACACAGATCAGGTCGAATTTGGGTTGTTTTAGAATTGGGATTCGCCAATCCAAGCCCAAAAGTGGGGACAGTATGCTACCCAGATCAAGAATTGGCAGCCCTTGTCAACCATCCTTCGTTAGTGTCAATGAGAAGGTTAATACGATAGAATGTAGATAGTTTGGGAAGTTATCGACTCAAATTCAAAGAGAAAAGGCGAAAAAAATGAAGAGTTTGCTAAAAACTAATAAATCTGTGAACGATTATTCTATGTGTAGACCAAAATTCTGTAAGTTTGATGATAAAGTAGAGACTAGGAGTGCAACTTGAGAACAGACCTTGTGTTGGCTTCTTGCTGGGAGACTTCAAGGCGGGTTTTGATCTGCTCAGAGAGCACGCCAACAGCGAGGAAACCAGCCCATGCAAGGCCAGCACCGAGTCCGAACCGCCTGGTTAAGGTGGAAGCTATCCAGTCCGTCGACTCGGGGGTTGTAGCAGTGGTAGGTTTGCTGGGCTTTCGTTGCTCCACTTTCAGGGACCCTGGAGGCTGCTGCTCCTGTGATAAGGCTGTACGTGGAGGTGGGTTTGGAGGTTGCGGCGGAGTATTTGGTGGTGGCGGTGATTGTGAAGATGAAGAGAAGTGATGAATTCTTGTAATGGGGTGAGATAGAAAAGGTGGAGATGAAAAGAAAGTAGCCATTGAAGAAACAAATTCAGAATCAGAACAGGAGCCACCTAGCCAGCCACTGACCTAATGTAGATTGTTCTTGTTCAAATTCAACCCAGTGAGTGACAAGCGTCCCCACCTTATCCATATCTATCTTAAATTCTCGTTGTAACTTCGTACGATGCACCACTTGGCTTCAGAAGGGTATTATCGTCAAGTGGTGCGCCTGTAATGACCAAATACCCCTTCTAAAAGGGTAACTGGATTTCGGCTCACTCAGTTTCCTGCAGTGGGGAATACATACAACCGTTGGACTGGAATCCAGATTGGACAAGAGATTCCAGAACAACGGTCCCCACTCCTACGGGTCTTCCCCAAATTCATTTTTTGCCGGGATTGACCGTTGGGGGAGGGCGAGGACCGGAAGGCAATCTCCTTAATGAATATCTATTCCGAGCTGAGAATAATTAATTAGTCTTTGAACAGTTCTTAGTTCATCCCATGTTCTCCAATCTGACCTTATGGTCTGATCTGGATTCTAAGACACTGCACCAAAACCAAGACAACTCAGAAGGAAGATAAATCAACCCAAACCTCGATTGAACAAATTTCCATTGATTAGAATCAAATATACTATTTTGACAAGGACCCACAACTAAGCCAAGAATACAAAAGTGAAAAACAAAGAACAAAGAAAAAAGAGAATTCTACAAGAACTCATTCCATCTTTCCAAAATGGAGTATGTCAATCACAATCTGGCCAATCACTTGCGTCGGCCCCCATATTGCAGGACAATCCTTGCCTTTGTCCTTTGACATTCACTGCTGAGTTGCCACATCAATCAGGCCATAGCTCAATTTAATTCCCACTCGACTCCTTCAGCCTGCTAGGTCTTATGTTCCCTGTGAGGGCTCTCCTTTCTCCTGGACACTGTTAATTGGTGCCCTTGGTCTTGGTACTTGTGAACTTGTTACAGGCTTTTGCAATGGCTTCAGTGCTGCCATGATCTCTGAAAATGTAGGTCGTTTTTTAGGCTCCCTACAATGTTCAAAGAATGTTAAGAAATCTGTACCATTCAATAAATTTTTGTATGTGCAAAGTGAGGAAACATCTCCCCAGTTACCAAGGAAAAGAAATCTAAGAAGCAATAAAAGCTATGAGAAACTTAGGCTAATTTTGAGTAAATGGCATGATCCTTAGTTCTAGCCAACCCATATAGTTAGGACAAGGCTTAGATGATGATGATGATGATGAACATGAGCATGATCCTTAGTGTTTCAGTAGTAGTAGTAGTAGTAGCAATGTTTGTATTGATAAAATCTTAACAAATAAGAAAATAATAAAAACAAATCAGTATATAAACACGCAAAATGAATATTTTAATTTAATAGTGTCTATTTTACAATTATAATGTCAAAAAAATAAGAATAAAAAAGTATTTTACAATACATAGTACAAAACTGCTTGGCAATTAGGCGAGGTGAGCCTCAAAGAGCACCTTGACAACTATGTGTAGGACATTTAGATACTTACGTTTGCCAGCACCTTTGAATGATATCAGCAACAATTGGATCCATATCATCAGGAATGTCAAGGCGGCGATGCTGAAACCCAACAGCCCCAACAACTTGCATTGGGTTCATTCCTCCCCATGGCTGTTGCAGTGTAGAGAGCTCCCATAATATGACACCAAAGCTATACACATCACACCTGCAAATTTTGGTTAACAGTCTTAGACTTCATACTCAAAATCTATGAAGGGAAAGTTCACTCAACTAGAAAAAAGCAAGCATAACATACTTTTCGTCAGAAGGTTCGTTTCTTAACACTTCAGGAGCCATCCACTCAGCCTGAAAAACAGGAAGCACAAAAGAACTCATAAGCTCAGCATATTACAATTTAGGAACGTAATGAAGCCAATAATTATCATCATGAAAAAAGGGGTAGTAGACATTATAGAAATTTTGAATACAACATTACCCCTTTCATGCATGTCAAAGATCAAAGAGATAACCTTAATAACATAAATATAAATCCAATAAAGTAGACTACAAAAACTCCTGAAACTATAAATAATTCCTAAAAGTTAATGGAACAATGCATTTATGACTACATTTTATTTCATTAATCCCATAATCTCTTCTGAATAGATAGTCTCCTAGTATGTATTGTTTCCTGATTTTCTTTCCTTTGCATCTTTCAGTTCAGTGTTAGGCACTGAAGCACAGAACAATATCAGTGTTTTAAAAGGCATGGAAGGCATATGCCTGGAAGCGCACCCCCGGGCGAGGCGCCCCCAAAATGCCCTGAGGCGTATGCCAGAGGCTTGATGCCTCTGAGGCATATGCCTTATAAGCATAAGGCTTGGAGCATAAACCTTGTAATCATTCATATTCCGAATAAAATAAATAAATAATACCTTTGTTGAATAATTTCATCAGAAAGATTAAAATACCTCCTCGATTTAATATATTTTACATCTAGTGATCTACACCTTTTTAGTTTTTATCACTTCATAATTATTCAAATTATGATTTTGATATCCTTTGGACTCCATCTGTTAATTAAAATATGGACAAATGAATAGTATTTATTTACAATTCATGTTACTTTTAAAATGAGATTACTTTTCATTGTGTTCTCTTCAAGGATAAATTGCAATTTTTGACAGCCCTATGGGATAAATGGGCATTTATGACAATAATGACAGTCACAAGGACACTTGGGATTTTCTTGTTTTCCAAATCGAAAAAAGAAAAAGGAGGCTGAGGCAATGGCACTACAGGTATTTTTTTTCCTTTTGGTCCATCTCTCTCACACATGTTCAGGAAGCAGATTCACTTTTCCTTTTTTTTTTTTTCCTTTTTGTGTCCTCTCTAACCCAAGTACATGTGTGTCTGATGCATACACTTTATCTATGCCTTGATTGACAAAGTGTAAGCCTCACACCAATTAAGCACCTCATAATCGATAACTGAGGGAGACTCCAATGTAGTGGGCTGGCTGACAAATTCAGAAAGTCTTTTGGGGTTACAGGGATCTTTTGAAGAAAGTTAACTGGCTGACAAGAAATATGGTAGTTAGGTTTCAGTGGGTCAGCAGATCGGCATATGGCTGATTCTTTGGCTAGACAAGGGGTATCAAGGGGTGATCTGTTTTGGGCTACTTTATAATTGTAATTCAGGCTAGTGTTTGTCTACTTGCTTAGTGCTCAGCTTCAAGGTGAGGTAACATCTTGTGCCTCCTCTTAGGTTGATTGTACACTTTTTCTATAATTAATAAAATTCCACTCATTTATCAAAAAAAAAAAAAAAAAGTCTCAGCACATTTTGAAGATGTCTCATCTCAAGGTGTGCCTAGAAGCATATGCTTCGTATACATCTAAAAACTGTTTGAGCTTTTGGGTCACATTCATGCAGGATTTAATAATCTTGATCCTAAAGCTATAAACTGCACACTGGGGAATCCCACAAAAAAAAGTTAAATGTTACAATTCCATTCTCAAGCAAAAGACTTTGCCCATCTTTACATTTTGTCAGCAACCACCTTAATTCTTAAATTTTTTTTTTTTTTTCTGATCAGTACCACCATAACTTTTTTGAGAGAAGATGGTTCCACCATAACCTTATGAGGACAAGGCACCTATTCTTTTCAGTTTTAACTTTTAAGAAATTGATGTTCCCCATAGTTTTGGGGAAGGAGAACACACCTAATACATACCCTTAACCCTAAGTACATCTCATTGAAAGCTGACTAATGCTCAACAAGATCCACTTTTTCAAGGTTACAGAAAATGTAAAAAACAAGGATAATCATTAACCTAGTCAAATTCAGCAACCCAACCACCCATCCATTTTATCTCTGAAGATCCAAATATTGTTACAGAGATCTTCCTATTGCCATAAAGAACAGTATGTTTTATATTTCTTCTCTTATTAAATATATCTCTCCTTTTATGTCTTTGAGAATTTGCTTTATCCTTGTCATATTAAATTGTTCCATAATCATCAAGTCATATCTCCCACATTGGATGGAGGAAAGCACCAGAAGAAGACATGGCCACACTTACATTATTGGAAGTCATAGATGGGAGAGAGGAAACTCACAAGTTGGGGAGTTTTTAAGTCAGACTTCAGTATTAGATAAATATGCGAGTAGAAAGGTGCTGAAATAAAAAATCTGTAAAAGAAAAGAATATTTCTTGAAAAAGAAGAGAAGAAAGGAGAAAAGGAAGAGAAGGGATTTCAGAGAGAAAAGAGAGCAATAATGCTGGCCGCCCTCTTCACTATTATTTATTTATTTAGTCTAAAATAATAGAGTGCAAAGACCAATATGCCCTTATATGGCGGCTAACACATAAAACAGCATAAAACAATTAAAATAACTGCTCAAAAAGGACCCAACAAGAGTGCTGTGGTCCCCACTTCCTATCTAAACAATAAATAATAAAAAAATACCACTATAGACTACACAATTTGTCTAAAACCTCAAAACTCCCCCTCAAGTTAGGAGTAAATGTCACACATTCCCAACTTGTGTAGATTGTACTCAAGCTTGTTCTTTGCAACCCCTTTAGTGAAGACATCAGTCAATTGTAATTCAGAGGAGACATAAGGCAAGCAGACTTCTCCAATTGTCACCCTTTCTCTTATGAAGTGCCTATCAACCTCAATGTGTTTAGTCTTGTCATGCTGAATTGGATTGTGGGCAATATTGGTTGTAGCTTGGTTGTCACAATATAACATTATGGGCTCTTCAGTTTTTATTCCAATCTCACTCAGTAGAGATCTTACCCAGAGTAGTTCTGAAACACCATGAGCCATAGATCTATATTTAGCCTCTCCACTTGATCTAGCCACAGCTGATTGTTTTTTAATCTTCCATGAGACCAAGTTTCCTCCCACAAAGGTGCATACCCCTGATGTAGATCTCTTGTCATCTAAGCAACCTGCTCAATTTGCATCTGTTTAGGACTCCATCTTTAAATTTTCATGGTCTAAGAAAAGAATCCCTCTGCCAGGATGCTTCTTCAGGTATGCAAGTATCTTGTCAATGGCTTCCTAGTGTTGAACCCAAGGAGCATGCGTATACTGCCTCACAACACTAACAACATAGGAGATGTCAGGACATAGTAGCAGGCCTACCATCCTCTGAAAAACCTTTGCTACAGGTGCAAAGGTTTCTGCATAATCAACTCCATACACCTGTGAAAAACCTTTTGCAACTAGCTGGGCCTTGTACCTCTTCACTTTGCCATTTGCCTTATGTTTCATAGAGAATACCCATTTGCACCCCACAGGTTCCTTTCCCTCAGGAAGATCTACCAACTCCTACGTGCCATTTTTGTAAAGGGCATTGATCTCCTCCTTCATTGCATTTGTCCACCCAAGAACAAGTAAAGCTTCTACAACACTCTTAGGAAGGGAAGTGCTGTCAATAGCAGAGATGAAAGCATAGAAAGAGGGTGAAACATTCTCATAGGATAAGAGCCATTAGGTGGTGTGTGGTGCATGACACCTTTCCTCTTAGCAATAGGAAGATCCAGATCACAATTAGAAGTATCAATATCAATGGGCACAAGGATGTTAACTGGAACAATAGTACCTGGATACGGTGATGGATTCAACCCCTGAGAGTTCGATGGCACAGGTTGCACAGCTTCAGGATTGTAAAGAGACTGGGCCGAATGGGCCCTAACAGCCTCTCTTGTAATATCTTTTATTTTATGTTGATGGGCCACACTTAATGGGCCTATTATTTATTCTTGTTTATTTCCTTTATGTAACTGCTAAGCTGGTCGCCCACTTAAGGGCATACTTGTCATCATTAATTTTTTAGATCTTAATAAAATAGGGTTAGAGGAGAATGGAGAATTAATTCGACTCCTTCTTCTCTTCGCCATCTTCTTCTCTTATACAGTTATTCAACCTGTTTTATTCTGCTAATCACCGAATTTAAACTTGATATTAAAGGACTGATTTACATCTTGGTATCAGAGCAGGTTTAGTTCCTCTTCCTTCTTTTTCTTCGTTCCTGTACACTCTAAAATCAAGAGAGTGTATGGAGAGATAGGTTCTCTATAGTATAGAGAATCACTTGCCTAGTTGGTAGAAGGGTTTGGAGAGTTTAGTTCTGGCTAGATTTTGCCAAGTGTTGTTGTTCTACTGCTGCCCGAAACCCTATCCGACTAGAGATTTTCGAGGTTACCAGGAAAGGTGAAGCTCGGGTGTGGTGCTTTGTGCTTGGAAGGTGTCTTGTGACTGCTAAAGGAGGGCGGTTCAGGTTTGGAAGAGTTTGGGTTAGTCTGGTAGGTGCGGCAGCATCTTCTCTCTTCCTCCAATCAGCTGGACGGAGCAAAACCCTAGTTTTTCAAGCACCCAAGTTCTGGTTTGGCTTCAAGTAAGTTTACATAGTCAAAATTTTTTGTTCTTTGGTTTCCATTTGATTAATGGAGACATACGGAAGTGAGTTCAAGCAGGTGCCGATTTCTGGACCTGCCTCAGTAGATTCCGTTTTGACTGGTGTGACCACAATTAAGCTAGATGGGACGAACTATCTTGCTTGGGCACAGTCTATAAAAATCTATGTTTGTAGTAGAGGAAAACTCGGGTATCTCATAGGCAATAAGGTGAAACCCGAAGAGACAGACCCTGAATTTGAAAAATGGATGCAAGAGAACTACATTGTTATAGGATGGTTGGTTAACTCTATGCAACCCCATATAAGCCAACACTATCTCTAGATGTCTTCGGCAAAGGAGATATGGGACAGTGTAACTGAGACTTACTCACAGAAACTGAATGTAGCCAGAGCGTACAAATTGAAAAGTGATGTGAAAAACTTGAGACAGGGGGAGAAGAGTGTGGCAATTTACTACTCCATACTAAAATCCCTATGGCAGGAAATTGATGTTATGGAGACAATGGTATGGGAGAGTAAAAAGGATGCTGAAATGTATATAAAGCTGGTGGAGAGAAATAGTGTTCGAGTTTCTCACTGGACTCAACCCTGAGTTTGATATTACCATACAGAATATTTTGGCCAGGGATGAGGTTACTCTTTCACAGGCATATGCTATGATAAGTAGTGAGGAGAGTAGGCGGCAGGTTCAGTTGCAGAGTCCACCTACAGAACATTTTGCACATGTAGGAATGAAACCAAAGGGCCCTACTGAGAAGAGAGAACAGGTATGTGAATATTGCAAGAAACCACGACATACAAAGGACATCTGCTGGAAGCTTCATCCTAGACTTCTCCCTGATAGGTTTAAGAACAATAATAACACTAAGAAGGGCAGTCAGGTGGGAAAATCCAAGACTGCTAATGCTGCTACAATACCTGAAGGGGGAAGTAAGGAGAGTGAAGAGAAATCAACCATTGAATAGCTGGCTGCAATGAAGCTGGATTTTGAGAAGTATGGAAGACTCCTAAATCACTTGGAAGCTACAGTTTATTCAGCTCACCCTTTCAACAATACATCATCCTCATCGGCTTTTGCTCACTCAGGTACTCGTACTTCTGCAAATCATGCTTCAGCTTCAGGTAATTATAAAATCCCTTGGATTATCGATTCCGGTGCATCAGACCATATGACCAGTCTATCTAACCTTTTTTGCTCATATCACCTTCTCTCTAGAAAATAGAAAACGCCCCTTGTCGATGGGTCCCTTGCCGCCATCTCTGGTAAAGGTGATATAAAGACCTCTCTTCTGTTTTTCATGTCTCTAAGCTTAATGCAAACCTCTTATCTGTTAGTAGCTTAACAAAGTCCATGAATTGTAGCATAACTTTCTTTCCCACTCATTGTGTTTTCAGGACCTGCAGTCTTAGAGGATGATTGGGAATGGCCATGAGGCGAACGGAATATACTTGTTGGACACACCAGATCAAGCTTTGGGATCACCTCATGGAGTTGCCTTAGAGTCAGTCGTGTCGGAGCCTGTTAACAAAATTTTATTATGTCATTTTCGATTTGGTCACTTGTCTTTTTCTGCTTTGAGTCATATGTTCCCAGATATGTTTAAAGGAGTATCTTTATCGAGTCTTCATTGTGAATCATGTGAGCTGGCAAAGCATTGTAGACATTCCTATTCAATTAGCAATAAAAGATCACTTTCTCATTTCCATATTGTTCACTCTGATGTGTGGGGGCCATATCACATGCCAACCATGGGGGGTTACAGGTACTTTATCCTTTTTATTGATGATTATCCATGTTACACTTGGACTTATCTCATGAAATCCAGGGATGAATTACCAACTATTGTGAAAAATTTTCATGAACTCATCCTCACCCAATTTAATACTCGTATCAAAATATTCCGCTCTGACAATGCTAAGGAGTATTTTGAGAGAACCCTCTCCTCCTATCTTGAAACTTTTGGGGTTATTCATCAAAGTTCTTGTTCCTACACTCCACAACAAAACGGGGTGGCGGAAAGAAAGAACAGGCATGTGGTTGAGGTTGCCAGATCCCTCTTGTTTGCATCCCATGTTCCTGCTAAGTTTTGGGGAGATGTTGTTCTTACTGCTACCTTTCTGATCAACCGTATGCCCTCCCGGGTCCTTGGCTTTAAAACACCTTTTAGTCTTCTCTTCCCGGATGAGGATCTCTTTTCTCTTCCTCTCTGTGTGTTTGGGTGTACTTGCTATGTGCATATTCATAGTCACCAAAGGCACAAGTTTGAACCTAAGGCTCATAAGTGTGTGTTTCTGGGATATGCCTCCACACAGAAGGGTTATTGCTGTTTTGATCCAATTTGTGGCACCCGCTTTGTATCTCGGGATGTCACCTTTGCCGAGTTGACTCCCTTCTTTAGTATTCCTCCTGAGGGGGAGAAATCTGATGAGCCCTTTGCAATGTCTCCAGTCGTTCCTCTTCCCATCCCTTGTGAGTCCGATCATGGGGTGTCCACCTCTTCCACTGGACCTACCTCTGATATCCCAGCTCCTCCTCCTCCTTCTGCTCCTGCTCTCCAAAGGTACCAAAGGCAGAGATTCAGACGTGCAGGTTGTTTCCACTCCTTCAGAAGAGCGTTTTGCCACTCCCATCATTCCTGAGGAAACAGGTCAGCCCTTTACTGACCCATCTCTGACTGTCCCAGACCTTGACCTTCCTATTGCTCTTCGCAAGGGCGAGCGGAAGTGTACAACCCATTGTATCTCCAAACACTTATCTTACAGCCTTCTCTCCCCTTCCTACTACTCCTTTCTTGCCTCTGTGTCTTCCCATGTGATACCCAGGTCTGTACCGGAAGCATTATCTCAAGTTGAATGGAGGGATGCTATGATGACTGAATTTGATGCATTGCATAAGAACTATACCTGGGATGTTGTGGACTTGCCAGAAGGGAAGGAACCAGTGGGTTGTAAATGGGTGTTTACCATTAAGTATCACTCTGATGGCTCTGTTGAGAGATTTAAGGCTCGGTTGGTTGCTAAGGTTACACCCAAATGTATGGCATTGACTATCATGAGACATTTGCTCCTGTTGCTAAGATGACTTCAGTCAGGGTTTTACTTTCTCTAGCAGCTACTTTTGAATGGCCCCTACACCAGTTTGATGTTAAAAATGCCTTCCTAAATGGAGACCTGCATGAAGAGGTCTATATGTCTCTACCTCTAGGAGTGTATGGGAAAGAAATGAAAGGCAAAGTGTGTAAACTACACAGATCTATTTATGGTCTCAAACAATCTCTTCGGGCTTGGATTGAGAGATTTCGGGCTGCTCTTGTCTCATTTGGTTACATTCAAACACAATCTGAGCATACACTATTCTTAAAGAAAAATGACTCTCTAGTGACCTTCTTGATTGCTTATGTTGATGACATTGTGGTCACGGGTAATGACATTGATGAGGCCAGCAAACTAAAAGGATTTCTCAATCTCTGAATTTGAAATCAAAGGCTTGGGAGATCTTCGGTATTTCTTGGGCAAAGAAGTTGCTCGATCTAAGGATGGTATCTTCATATCTCAGCACAAATATGTCCTTGATCTTCTTGCTGAAATTGGTAAACTTGGCGCTAAACCCATCTCCACCCATTGATCCTAATCATAAGCTTTCTGCCACAGATGGTGAACCTTTGCCTGATAAGGGAGTGTTTCAAAGACTGCTTGGGAAGTTGTTATACCTTTGCATGACTCGGCCAGATATTTCCTATGCAGTAAGTGTTATTAGTCAGTTTATGCATTCTCCCAAAGATACTCATATAGCTGCTGCAGAAAGGGTTCTGTGCTACTTGAAAGGTACTCCAGGGAAAGGTATTTTGTTTGCTAAGCATGGTCACATGAAGCTGGAAGCCTTTACTGATGCAGAATGGGCAGGATGTATTGATGATAGAAGGTCCACCTCTGGTTATTATGCTCTAGTTGTTGGGAATATTGTGTCTTGGAGGAGTAAGAAACAATCAGTAGTTGCTAGATCCTCAGCTAAAGAAGAATACAGGGCAATGGCTCATGGTGTGTCAGAATTACTATGGCTACGATCCCTTCTAGAGGAATTGGGGGTGGACTATGAGAAACCAATGATGCTCTATTGTGACAACCAAGCTGCTATCAACATTGCACATAATCCTGTTCAAAATGACAAAACTAAGCACATTGAGGTTGATAGGCATTTCATAAGAGAAAGAGTCTCTTCAAGAGAAGTTTGTTTACCATTCATCACATCAGAAGAGCAACTAGCTGATATCTTGACCAAGGGAGTTCCAAGGGGAAAATTGACACACTATATAAGCAAGCTGGGCATGATTGACATCTATGCTCAGCTTGAGGGGGAGTGTAAAGAGACTAGGCCGAATGGGCCCTAACAGCCTCTCTTGTAATATCTTTTATTTTATGTTGATGGGCCACACTTAATGGGCCTGTTATTTATTCTTGTTTATTTCCTTTATGTAATTGCCAAGCTGGCCGCCCACTTAAGGGCATACTTGTCATCATTAATTTTTTAGATCTTAATAAAATAGGGTTAGAGGAGAATGGAGAATTAATTCGACTCCTTCTCTTACCTCTTCTCTTCGCCATCTTCTTCTCTTACACAGTTATTCAGACCTGTTTTATTCTGCTAATCACTGAATTTAAACTTGATATTAAAGGACTGATTTACATCTAGGATTCTCTGTGTTTGTTGAACTTTGTTGATCCCAGCCTTGACTTTTGTACTACTGTCTACGAAAGACCCGAAATGGAGGAGGGTTAGGAGGAGAAGGCAACAAAATCTGTCTTTGTTTCTCCTCACTTGGACTCTCCCCCTGAGGAGCAAGAAAGAAAGGCACATCTTTAAAGAAAGAAACATCCATGGATACAAAGTACTTTTTGAAAATAGGGTCAAAGCAACGATAAGCTTTTAGGGAAAGGGGATAGCCAAGGAAAACACAAACAATGGCTATGGGATCTAGCTTCCACGGGTAGGAGATAGATCATGGACAAAATACTTTAGGAAACAATGGATTTGTAGGGAAGATGAGCTGGGGCTTGTACTCCAAGAGACGAGATGGCATCTGACTGATAAGATAAGCTGCAATCATAACAGCATCCACCCAGAACCTTTTGGGAACATTCATGTGTATCAGCAACCCTCGAGCAACCTCTAAGAGATGACGATTCTTTCTCTTTGCAACCCCATTCTGTTGAGGGGTTCCAACACAAGAACTACGATGAATAGAGCCACAAGTTTCAAAAAATTCTATGAGGTCACCATGAAAATACTCTTTGGCATTGTCTAATTGGAAAGTTCAAATCTCTGCTTGAAATTGTGTGTATACCATATGTTGGAAGGCTTTCACAAGTTTAGGAACTTCATCTCGAGAGTGCATAGGGTACACCCACATATATCGAGAGAAGTCATCAATGAAAGATATGAAGTATTTGTAGCCATTCTCTGTTGGAATATTTACAGGTCCTCAAACATCAGAATACACAATGGAAAAAGAAACATCTAATCTTTTATTACGTAAAGAAAATGAAATTCTAAAATGCTTGCTTAGCTGACACACTTAACACTGAAAATCGTTAACTGACACAAACTTAAACAATTCTGGAAAAAGAAACATCCGAACTTTTATTACGTAAAGAAAATGAAGTTCTACAATGCTTGCTTAGCTGACACACTTAACATTGAAAATCATTAATTGACACAGACTTAAACAATTCTGGAAACAAGTACTTCAAAGACTCAAAGGACAGATGACCCAAATGATTGTGCCACAAAGTAACCTGACTCTTATTTGACTGACTCAAAGACTCTGAGGCTGCAAGAACAACTTTATTCTCCAGCACATAGAGACCATTCACTATGTTCCCTTTACCAATCATCCTCCCAGAGGCCAAATCCTGAAAGACACAAGATTGAGGAAAAAAGGTTACTGAGCAATTCAAAGAGTGAGTAATGTTGCTAATAGACAGTAAATTAATAGGCAATTTTGGAACATGTAAAACATTTGATAGAGGTAAGCCAAATGGCAAAGATATAGATCCTCAACTAGCAATGGAGGAGAATGATCCATCAGCTAACATCACTTTATCTTTGCTAGAAAGAAGGGTGTATGATTAGAAAAAGGTTAACTTACCAGTCATGTGATTGGAAGCACCAAAATCAATAATTCATGGAGATTCAAAGGTATCCGTAGACACATGGAATGCAGAAGCTAAATTACCTGAGGAAGAAGAAAAAGAGGTTGAAGGAGTGGGTCCAGAATCTGTTTGTGCGAGAGCCCTACCATATTGCTCCAAATGGTCATGAAAGGTAGTGATAATATTTTCCTTAAGATCAGACCTAGGGGGTAATCTTGAGAGTTCAGAGTAGTTCCTCTACTCTGCAACTCATGAGAGGCCAAGTTAGCCAAAGAGAACCTTTTCTGATTTGGTTTCTTGTTTTGTTTTTGTGCTGATTTCTTATTTAGGTATTGTGCCCACTTCGGCTTACCATGCAATTCCCAACATGTCTCTCGTGTGTATCAGGATTTCTGACAATGAGAGCACCACAGTTTATCCTTATCATCAACCCTTTTCTGACCATCTCCCCTTCTTGCTGAATTGATATTACCTCTTGCAGTTAAAACAATGGTCTCCCCCTTGGGAGGATTCATGGCAGATTTTCTACTTTCCTCAGATTGAACCAGTGCATACACCTCTTGGAAAGAAGGAAGATCCTTGCTGCCCAAAATTTGAACTTGAATGGGTTTATATATATGGGATTAAGCCCTAACAAAAAAACAAACACCCGCTACTGTGACACTAACTGTTTGTAGGCTTTGGCATCCTTTTCACTCTCCCAGCCAATATTCTGATAGTAATCTAACTCTTTCCAGATAGATGTGAGGGCAGAATAGTAGGTGGATAAGCTTCTTTCCCCTTGTTTACATGTTGCAGACTTGACTTGCAATTGATAGATTCTAGCATAGTGCCTCTGCTCGGAGTAAGTTGACCTTGCTTGTTCACAAATTTCCCTGGCTGTTTCAGCCCACATAAAGTTCTGCTTAACTGATGGTAGCATAGTAGTCAAAAGCCATGACATAATCATGCAGTTTTCTTGGTCCCACTTATCATATTCAGCAGTACCAGTCCTAGGTTCCTTCACTTTCCCATTGATATACCCTGCCTTACCTCAGGCTGTGATGTACAGCCGCATCTCCTTAGACCAAGTCAAATAATTTCTGCCATCTAAGGGAGTATTGGTCGTTGGAAAGCTTATAGAGTCAAGACTGTTGTTCATTCCTCAGTTGAAAGAAGTTCCAGAGGTTGCAGAATCCTCAGAATTCATGACTGACACTTACTAAGACGACAACAGTTCCTTCACTTCAGTCTACACACACAAAAGGACTACACAGCCCTTACTCTAAGTGTTCTGACAGTTAGAACACAATTACAGTCCTTGCTGCAACACACTTTCACCGATCTAACAGACCTCTCCAAGGCTAATATAAGCCGCAAACATCAGTACTCTGCTGCTGTACCAGCCATTTGAGCATTTTCACAGGTGTAATAGACTTCTCTAAGGCTAATATAAGCCACAAACATCAGTACGCTGCTGCTGTACCAGTCAACCAAACCAGGTCACTCATGACCTAAAAATAATTCCACAAGTACACAGGTTTCTGGATCATCCGGTCCAAAAAGAAGGGGTTAAACTTCCCTTGTACCATTTGGTCAAGGCAACCCTTAACCTGTTCTTGGTACCAGCACCAAGAACCAAAGAAAAATAGATTTAAATTCTATTCGTGTTCAGTTCAAGCGGATTCCAGGTTTTCCAGTCCAATAATAATAAAAAAAAAAGGAATAGAAAAGGAGCAGCCAACCTCTTAGAAGGACTCAAACAGTCATCAACAATCTTCTGGAATCACTTCAGTTGAGTTTCAGCACAGAACAGGAGAGAGAAATTCAGCCGAGGAGTTCTCAGGTCCAGAACAAACTTGTTTTCTCCATTCTCAGTCCAGTGAACATAATGGATGTCTTCAACCAATAAAAAAAATATTTACAGGGCACCGACTTGCTCTGATACCATGATTTCAGCAAGGAAGAAAGATCTCGATCAAGAGAAGAGAGGAGGAGAAGGAGAAGAAGAAGAAGAAGAGAGGAGAGAAGGAAGAGGCGTGAAGATTGAGACCAAAAACCCCAAGCTGGTGGCGCCAGTGTTTGTATTTATATGTTAGGGCGACAAAATAAAAAATAAAAAGATAAAAAGGACAAAAGTGCCCCTACGGCACATAACTAAGATTACATTAGAGAATAAATGAATTTCTGTAGTTTACACACCTTCCCTTGCATTTCCTTTCTATACACCCCCAGAGGCAAAGACATATAGACCTCTTCATGTAGGTCTCCATTCAAGAAGGCATTTTTAACATCAAACTGGTTAAAAGGCCAATCAAAAGTAGTAGCTAGAGATAAATCAATACCATACATCTGAGTGTAGCCTTTAGCAACCAATCGGGCCTTAAACCTCTCAATAGTGCCATCAAAATGATATGTAATGGTAAATTCCCATTTACAACCTACTAGTTCCTTCCGTTCTAGCAAATCCACAATACCCCAAGTATGGTTCTTATGCAAAGCATCCAGTTCAGCCATCATAGCATCCCTTCATCCAGGTTTAGATATGGTTTCTGGTACGGACCTGGGTATGACATGGGAAGAGACAGAAGCAAGAAAAGAGTAATAGGTAGGGGATATAAGGCTACAGGACAAGTGTTTAAAGATACAATGTGTTGTACACTTCCGCTTGCTTTTGCGAAGGGCAATAGGAAGATCAAGGTCTGGGAAAGAAGTAGATGGGTCAGAGGAAGGCTGACCTATTACCTTAGTAATGATGGGAGGAGAAAGAGGCTCTTAAGGAGGAGTGGAAACAACTTGCCCATGCCTAAATCCGTCTTTGGTACCACCTTTGGAGAATAGGATGTGAGGTAATTATAAGAGGATGAGGTGGAGGAGGAGGAGGAAGAGCATGTACGATTGAGGTAGACACAGCGGGCGGAGAGGATAATTCAGCAAACGACTCAAAAGAAACAGAAAGAGGAACAGCTGGAAACATAACAAAGGGCTCCTCAGATTGCTCCCCCTTAGGAGAAATACTAAAGAAAGGAGTAGACTCAGCAAATGTGACATCCCAAGAGACAAAGCGGGTGCCACTAACCAGATCAAAACAACAATGTCCCTTCTGTGTGGAGGCATATCCTAGAAAAAGCGGGTGCAACAACTGACTTGCTTCAAAGATAGAGACCTAATTCTTGCTTACTTCCCAATAGGTGTGTTCTTTGTAAAGCTAATAAGGAAACGGCTTACCACCTTATGGCTACTTGTCCGATTACTAAGACTATTTGGGAATGGGCTTCATCCTTGTTTGGATGCACTTGGAATCCCCCGTGAGTTTGAAAAGCTTGTTCTCTCCCTCGTTCTCTAGATGGCCTAAGAAAAGAGGGAAGATCATGTGGAGAAGCATTAGAGCAGTTGTGTGCTGGTCCGTATGGGAAGAGAGGAACTCTAGACTTTTTTCAGACAAGGAAAGATCTATGGAGAATTTAACTGAATTGATACACTTAAGGGTCAGTCATTGGCTGAAATCTTTGGAGCTTTTTTCAGAGTTCTCCATGGCTGATCTTTTGAGAAAGTGAAAAGAAGTTGCTACCTCGGCTTAGTGCAAAAGGACCTCTAAACATTCTTGGTCCCCCCCTCCTTCAGGATTCATGAAACTGAATTTTGATGGTTGTAGTTTAAGGAATCCTGGGCCTTCTGGGATTGGGGGAGTTTTCAGAAATGAGGCTGGGATTATTTTTGCTATGTTCTCTGGCCCTATTGGTGAGGGTGACTCTCTTAGGGCAGAGATTTTAGCAGCTTTGGAAGGAACCAAAAGAGCAAGAGAATTAAACATTCGGTGCTTGATCATTGAAGGAGACTCGGAGGTGGTAATTAGGTGGTTGAAGGAAGATAGCAACGGTTTGTGGAGCTACATAAATGAAAAGAAAAAAATTAAATGGCTGAGTAGGGATATTGAGGTGAAGTACAGTTGGGTGAAGAGAAGTGCTAATTTCATGGCTGATGGGTTAGCCAAGCAAGGAGTGCTTAAGGATTCTTTGTTTTGGGCCACTTTTTAGCTTTCCTTCTTGTTCTCTGTTGTGGGGGAGTTAAGATATTTTACCTCCCCTCTCTTGTACTCAAAGTTTCACAATTTTTATAATCTAATAAAACATTCTGTTATTGATCAATATATATATATATATATAGAGAGAGAGAGAGAGAGAGATAGATATATCCTAGAAAAATGCACAGTGCCTTAGGTTCAAATTTGTGCCTTTGATGGCTATGAACATTTACATAGCAGGTGCACCCAAAAACCCAGAGGAAGAGAGAAGAGACCCTCATCCAGAAAGAGAATGCTAAAAGGGGTTTTGAAACCTAGAACCCGGGAAGGCATACAGTTAATCAAAAAGGTAGCAGTAAGGACAGCATCTCCCCAAAATCTAATAGGAACACGAGATGTAAAAAGGAGGGATCTAGCAACCTCAACCACATGGTGATTCTTCCTTTCTGCCACTCCATTCTGCTATGGAGTGTAGGAACAAGAACTCTAATGAATAACCCCAAAACTCTCACAGTAGGGATAAGAGGTTCTTCTTAAAATATTCCTTAGCATTATCAGAACGGAATATTTTGACCCAAGTGTTAAACTAGGTAAGGATAAGTTCATGAAATTTTTGCACAACGGTCAGTACTTCATCCCGAGATTTCATGAGATAAATCCAAGTGCAACAAGAATAATCATCACTAAAAAGGATAAAGTACTTATAACCCCCCATAGTAGGCAAATGATATGGCCCCCACACATCAGAGTGCACAATATGAAAAGGAGAAATAGATCTTTTATTGCTTACAAAATAAGATTGTCTACAATGCTTTGTAAGTTCACAAGACTTACAATGAAGACTTGATAAAGACATTCCCTTAAACATATTGAGAAACAAATGACTCAAAGCAGAAAAAGGCAAATGACCAAACCGGAAATGACATAACACGACTCTATCAATAGACTCTGACAAAACCGACTCCAAGGCTACTCCATGAATCAGGTGTGTCCAGCAAGTATATTCCATTCGCCTCATGGCCATTCCCAATCGTCCTCTGAGATTTCAGGTCCTAAAAACACAATGAGTAGGAAAGAAGGTTATGCTATAGTTCATGAATTTAGTTAAGTTGCTAACAGATAAAAGATTGGTGTTATGTTTGGACACATGAAGGACAAAGGATAAAACAAGGGTGTCAGAGGTCTTGATATCCCCTTGCCAGAGATGGAGCAAGAGACCCATCAACAAGAGATATTTTCTCCTTACTAAAGAGGAGATGATATCAACAAAAAAGGTTAGACAAGCTAGTTTGATGCACCATAATCAATGATCCAAGGGATTTTATGATTACCTGAAACAGAAGCATGATTTGCAGAAGCACGAATACTTGAGGGACCAAATTCGGATGATGATGTGTTGCTTGAAGAATGGGATGTTGAGACAATGGTTTCCAAGTGATTAAATAACCTTCCATACTTTTCAAACTCTGCCTTCATTGTTGCCAATTGTTTCATGGTTGACTTTTCTTCACTTTCCTTATTCCCTCCTCCGGGCACTGTAGCAACATTAGCATTCTTAGACTTTCATGTCTTCTTAAAATTGTTGTTATTCCTAAACCTGTTCGGTAGAAGATCTGAATGAAGCTTCCAACAAGTGTCCTTGGTATGCCTCGGTTTCTTGCAGTATTCACATATCATCTCTGTTGAAATAATTTAGTTGTTGGTGTTAGGGTCTATTTGGATAGTTAAAGCGTTTTTTTATTTCTAATTTTTTACTTCTGTTATGTCTATTATTGTACCCACTTATAGTAGGGGCACAAGGGTCTTTTCCCTTCTTATTTCTGCCGCCCTATATATATTATAAAAAAAAGCTGGCGCTGCCAGCAATGTTACATTGCCAATCCCTTCTCTTCTCTTCTCCCTTCTCTCTTCTTCTTCTCTTTTCTTCTCTTCCTCTTATTTATGGCCGAACACACTATCAAGATGGTATCAGAGCGGGAATACTGACTGAGAGAACAGATCGAACAAACTTCACTGAGAGAACAGATCGAACAGACTTCACTCTTCCAACTTGCTGAATCTGGGCGGAACAGAGATGTGAATCTGGGCAGAGGAAAACAGATCTACAACGGGTACAGTCCTTCCTTTTTTCTCTTCCTTACACTCATTGGTCGTGTACCAAGTGAAAAAACCAAATGAATCTAGGTTGTTGAATGCTGTCAGATCTTTATACCTCTGTTTCATGGGATTGTGTGATCCTATTCCTATGTTAAGGCGACTATAGGTCAAGGATGACCTGTTATCTCAATTATTTGGCTTGATTATAAGTGTTAAGGATCTCTCCTGCTGATTAATGTTCTTAGACATTCTGGAAGGCTGGTAGGTTTGGACAGTTAAACAGTACAGGTATGAAATTTGTCGAATATTGCCTTTTTTTTTGTCCTGAAATTGGTACTATTTGTGCTCATACTGTTTTCAAACCCAAGTGTGTGGGTGTGGACTGAGTGGAGCATTTTTTTGTGGAGTAAGGAGGGGTCCTAAGTCCGGTGTTTGGGACTGATTGTTTGTTTTGACCATGTTGTCTAAGAATTCTGCTACTTCAGAGATTTCAGGGAGCTACAATGGAGTGAGTGGGGGAATGGATATGAGTTTTCCCATGGCTATTATTCCCTTTGATGGTCTGAACTACCTTGAGTGGTTTAGGGGAATAAAACTCTACATCATTGCTAGGGGGAAAATAAGATACATCAATGAGAGACTGAAGGAACCGAAATACGGAAGTGCTGAATATGATAGGTGGAACCAAGAGAATAGTATGGTGATGTATTAGCTCTTGGTTTCCATGCTGCCACAGGTAAGGAAGACTTTTATGTGGGCTGAAACTGCTTGTGAGATATGGGAACAAGCAAAGTCTACCTATTCAGAGCAGAGACACTATACCAAGATATATCAATTGCAAGCTGAATCCTCTACTTGCAAGCAAGGGGAGAGGAGTCTCTCAATGTACTATTCTGATTTGACATCAATATGGAAAGAACTTGACCACTATCGGAATGTGAATTGGAAGTGTGATGAAGATGCAAAGGCGTATAAGTACTTGTATCTCAGCAACGGGTCTTTGCCTTTCTCCTAGGGCTGAATCCTTCATTAGAGTCCATCATGGTGCAGATCTTAGGTAGAGAAGACTTGCCATCAGTTCGGGAGGTGTATGCCTTAGTGCAGTCAGAAGAGAGTAAAAGAAGTGTGATGAATTGTGTAGACAGAGACTAGTCCTTTGGTAACTCAGGAGAGGCATCCCAGTTCTGACCCTAAGGAAGAAATTATCAACTCCTTTCGTGAACATTTGGAATTGTACAGTAAGACTCTCCGCCAGATGGATTCTGGTCCTACTCCCTCTACCTCTTTTGCGTCTACATCAGGTAATGCTGCCACTGCCTTCCATGTGTCATCTCATACCACTGATTCTCCTTGGGTTATTGACTCCGGAGCCTCAAACCGCATGACCAGTAAGTTAAATTTATTTTAGACATATAACCTTCTCTCTGAGAGACATAAGGTGAGAGTAGCTGATAGTTCTTTTTCTACCATAGATGGTTGAGGTACAAACCTAATGTACTGCATGTTCCGAAATTACCTATTAATTTGTTGTCCATTAGTAGTATAACTCACTCCTTGAACTGTTCAATCATTTTTTTTCTGTCCTCATGTGTTTCAGGATTTGGCCTCGGGGAAGACGATTGGTAGAGGAAGCATGGTGGATGGTCTCTACGTGTTGGAGAATAAAGCTGGTCTTATGGCTATAGAGTCCATGAGTTTGTCAAGTGAGAGTCAAGCCTATTTATGGCATAGTCGTCTAGGTCATCTTTCTTTTGAGAAATTAAAAGTAATGTTTCCAAAGTTGTTTGAGTCCTTGTCAGTGAGTCAGTTACAGTGTCAGACATGTCAATTGAGTAAACATTGTAGAAGTTCTTTACCTTTGCGAAATAAAAGATCTGAATTTCCATTTCATATTGTTTATTCTGATGTTTGGGGCCCTGTTACTCTACCCACTGAGGCTGGATATAAGTACTTCATTACCTTGGTTGATGATTATTCTAGATACACCTGGGTTTACCCTATGCGATCTCGAGATGAAGTGACAAAAATTGTAAAAGACTTTCAACGCATGGTGTTCACTCAGTTCCAAACGGAAATCCAAATCTTCCAGTGGGACAATGCGAAGGAATACTTCCATAGTGATCTCATGGAGCTTTTTGCTCCGAGTGGGTCACTTCAGCGAAGCTCTTGTGCCAGGACACCCCAACAAAATGGTGTTGCTGAACGTAAGAACTATCACCTTCTCGAAGTAGCTCGTGGCTTATTAATTCATATGAATGTGCCAAAACGTTTTTGGATGGATGCAGTCTTGTGTGCAACATACATCATCAACCGCATGCCCTCTCGGTTACTAGAGTATAAGGCCCTACATCAACTTTTGTTTCCTACAGCTCCGTTGTCCACCATTCCGATGCGTGTTTTTGGGTGTCGTTGCTTTGTCAATAACTTGTCCCCTACTCGTGGTATGCTTGATCCTCGGGCTATTCCCTGTGTTTTTCTTGGTTATCCTTTATCTCAAAAGGGGTGTCGCTGCTATGATCCTACCTCTCGCAAGTACTATGTCTCCATTGATGTATCCTTCTTTGAGACTCAACCTTTTTTCTCAGTTTCTCCTCAGGGGGAGAGTAGGGTTGAGGAGAAACAGGCCACTCAAACTCAACTACCTCCTTTACCCGATCCTCCTCCATTCCGGGTTTTTCATCATCGCCATAAAAGCCAGCAGAGTTGAAGAGCCGTAGAACCTGACACTATGCAACCAACATCATCGGATTCACCAGAGGCAAATCCGTCTCATCAGCTAGGTACACTTGCTCCTATTGATATGTTTGTTCCTTTAAATGTTGATTCACTTGTCATCAATGATCTTGATATTCCTATTGCTAAGAGAAAGGGTGTTAAGTCTTGTACCACTAATCATCCTATCTCTAATTTTGTGTCCTAAGATCATGTTTCACTTGCATTCCGTGCATTCCTCTCTTCTGTGGACAGTATCCCCGTTCCTAAGAATGTGGCAGAAGCTTTGTCTAAACCCGAATGGACAGATGCAATGCAAGAAGAAAATGATGCTTTACACAAAAATGGCACTTGGGATTTGGTGGACCTTCCTAAAGAGAAGGAACCAATGGGTTGTAAGTGGGTGTTCACAGTGAAACACAAGGCTGATGGAACTGTTGAAAGGTACAAGGCTAGACTGGTAGCAAGAGGCTTTACACAGGTATATGGAGTGGACTATGCAGAGACTTTTGCTCCAGTAGCCAAGATGAACTCTATCAGGATCCTTCTTTCATTGGCAGCAAATCTTGACGGAGAACTTCACCAACTGGACATCAAAAATGCTTTCTTGAATGGTGACTTGGAAGAGGAAGTGTACATGACTCAACCTCCAGGATTCTGTACCAAAGGCAGTGAACAAAAGGTGTACAGGTTAAAAAAATCTTTATATGGGTTGAAACAATCACCTCGGGCTAGGTTTAGTAAGTTCCATTTAGCAGTTCAACAGATGGGGTTCAAACAATGCCAGTCAGATCACACTCTATTTGTGAAAAGAGGTGAAGGGAAAATTGCAGCTCTTATTGTGTATGTGGAACACATAGTGATCACAGGATATTGGGAGGTTGAAATACGGAGACTAAAAAATTCTTAGCCACTCAATTTGAGGTGAAAGATCTAGGCCCCTTACGTTATTTCCTTGGAATTGAAAGTGCCCGCTCTCACAATGGCATCTTTATTTCCCAACGGAAATATGTACTAGATCTACTAGAAGATGCAGGCAAGTTGGGGGTAAAACCAACTGACTCACCAATTGAATCTAATCATCATCTGGGAGGCAGTCAGGGAGAGTTTTTGAAAGATGTGAAGAAGTTCCAGAGACTCGTAGGGAGACTTTTGTATTTGTCTATGACCAGGCCTGATATTGCTTATGCAGTGGGTGTCCTTAGTCAGTTCATGCACAACCCTAGGACAACTTACTTTGAAGCTACAGAGAGGATCCTGAGATACCTCAAGAAGTTTCCCAGAGCTAGTTTGTTGTTCCAGAAACATGGTCACTTAAAGGTGGAAGTATATACTGATGCAGATTGGGTAGGAGCAGTCAATGACCGAAAGTCTACCAGTGGGTATTGTGCCTTTGTAGGAGGAAACCTGGTCACATGGAGAAGTAAAAAACAAAGTGTGGTGGCTAGATCTAGTGCTGAAGCAGAGTATAGAGCGATGTCTCATGGGGTTGCTGAAATCATGTGGATAAGAAATCTGTTAGGTGAACTGGGTTTTGCAGTGAGCAATCCTATGTCACTCTACTGTGACAATAAAGCTGCCATCAATATTGCTGCTAATCCAGTCCTGCATAATAGGACGAAACACATTGAACTGGACAAGCATTTTATTAGAGAGAAACTTGTAAATGGAGAAGTGTGTACTCCATATGTCAGCTCAGAAGAATAACTTGCAGATATCTTCACCAAAGGTCTTCATCATGTGCGGCACAAAAATTTGTGTGACAAGTTGGGCATGATTGACATCTATGCTCCAGCTTGAGGGGGAGTGTTGAAATAATTTAGTTGTTGGTGTTAGGGTCTATTTGGCTAGTTAAAGCGTTTTTTATTCCTATTTTTTTACTTATGTTATGTCTGTTATTTTACTCACTTTTGTACTCACTTATGGCAGGGGCACAAGGGTCTTTTCCCTTCTTATTTATGCCACCCTTTATATACTATAATAAAAGCTGGCGCTGCCAGCACTGTTACATTGCCAATCCCTTCTCTTCTCTTCTCCCTTCTCTCTTCTTCTTCTCTTCCTCTTATTTCTGGCCGGACACACTGTCAAGAATCTCTTTTTTCCCAGTCGGATCCTTCGACTTTATTCCATCATGTGCAAAGTGTTTTGTAGGTGAACTCTGTAACTGAACCTACTGCCTACTCTCTTCACTGCTTACCATAGCATATGCCTGGGCAAGAGTGACCTCATCCTTGGCCACAATATTTTTCCTAATAATGTCAAACTCAGGGTTGAGTCCTATAAGAAACTCAAACACCTTGTTTCGTTTCACCAATTTCCTAAAAGTCTACATCCTTTGTACTCTCCCATACAATTGTCTCCATAACATCAATTTCCTGCCATAGAGATTTCAGCACAGAGTAGTAGATTGCCGCTCTTTTCCCCTTGTCTCAGATTTTTCATACCACTCTTCAGCTTATAAGCTCTTGCCACATTCAACTTCTGTGAATAGGTTTTTCCGTAACACTATCCTAGATCTCCTTGGATGAAGGCATCCAAAGATAATGTTGACTTATATGGGGCTGCATAGAGTTGACCAACCATCCAATTATTGTATAGGTCTCCTGCATCCATTTCTCAAATGCAGGGTTTGTCTCTATAGGCTTTACCTTACTAACTGTGAGATACCCTAATTTACCTCTACTACAGACATAAATCCGTATAGACTGTGCCCAAGCTAGGTAATTGGTTCCATCCAACTTAATTGTGGCTACTCTCGTCAAAACGGAATCTACCGAGCCAAGCCTAGATACCGGCGTCTGCTTGGACTCACTTCCATATTGCTCCATTGATCAAACAAAAAATAAAAAAACTAGATTTTCAGTCTTTATAAACTTACTTTAAGTCAAAACAATACCCGGATACTTGACAACTAGGGTTTCGCTGCACTCAATTGTCAGGGAGAAAGACAAAAGATGCAGCCGCTTCTACCAGAGCACTAAGCGCCACACCAAAAGCTTCTCCTTTACTTGTAACTTCAAAACTCTCTAATCAGCTAGGGTTTTGGGAAGAAAAAATACAGCATCACTTCTTGGCAGTCATGATCAAAGGGTGTATGGGAAAAGAGAAAAAGAAAAATAAAAAAGAGAAGGGAGAAACTTGCTTTGATACAAAGAAGTAAATCAGTCCTCTAAAACTGATATAAACTTGATTAAAATTAGAGAGAAAAGTGAAAGAAAGGTAGAAGACAGTAATACAAAGGAAGAAGATGGAGAAAAGAAGAGTTCAATTAATCTCCTCTCTCCCTCTCTAATCCTTTCATTAATCTTCATTCTCTAAGTTAATTACAAGTATGCCCTTAAGTGGGCGGCCAGCTAAGCATAAACTTATAAAAAGAAGTAACAGGCCCATAAAGACAAGCCCATTAACAAACAAATAAATAACACACTACAAAAAATTAAAGAATAGATACTAGGGCCCATTTGGCCCAATCTCTCTACAATAAGCACTAATTGTGTTAATGATTTCCTCACCTAAAACAAGTCTAATTAAAATTATTCTATATCCAATTCTTTTAACGTTCATAATTTCTTTCTAAATTTTTATCTACTATTTTTTTGGGAGAGAAAAATAGTAGATAATATGTAGATATTTATCTATTATCATTGCTACTCCATTTCAATTATTTACTTCTACAAGTCTACTATGTATCACATTATGTAGCCATCAACTTTTTAAGTTCTTTTGCCTTCCATTTAGTTCTTTTTATAAGCATGCAATATTAATTCCTCTCCTCTTCACTGCGTTTACTAGGGGTGCAATTGAATCAAGCTCTAATCAAATAGTTCAGGCTCGAGTTCAATTAAGTTTGGTTTGCGCTTGATTCTAATCAAACTTGAATTGAGTTCAAATCTTGGTGTAAGCTCAATTAGTTATTTGAATTTCGAACTCAAGCTCAACCAATAAAAAGTTCAACTTGAAAGCTATACATACACACATGTATATATGTATTATAAAATATAAAAATATATTTTATAATATAATGAAAAATATTTGTAGGTAAAATAGATTTTTGTGTTTCATATATAATATGAAAATATACTATATATTATAAAAATATATCATATATATTTATAAAATATAAAATTATATTCATTTCCGAGCTTTCAAGCCAAACTGAAGTTCATCAAACATTTAATCAAACCGAGCTCAAAGCGTCAAACCGGAAAATAGAGTTTGAATTGAACTCAAACTCAAGCTCAAACCTAGTAGTATTTTAGTCGAGCCGAGTCAAGATATGTTAAAGTTCATCTTGGCTCGGCTCAGTTACACTCCTAGTGTCTACTAATTCTGTAGTCTTTCTTGTTAATGTTCTACATTCCAAGTGGGTAATCGAATTTGTGTTTCTTAGACTAACTTCTTTACCTGCCCTCCAGGGAACACCACAACCGGACGTAGCTATACCGTGCCACTTCTAGGGAATACCATAGCATACCCTTGCCAAGTTAGTCTAAGGTGTAGTGAGTTGCTTCCGGGGAACACCCTAGGATGAGCACAAAAAGACAATCATGGGTCAATGACCATAGGAGTTTGGTGAGGGTTTTAATGCCAACTGCCAACCTGATACAACCCTCTTTTAACTAGGCTTGGGACCAACAGTGTAAAGCAAGCTCACACTTGCAAAGTTGTCAAAGAGAGTAAAAAATATATGCAAGTATTATCATCATAATCATTACTATTATTTAATTGGAGTCTACCGCTTGATCACAAGAAACTAGCAAGTTTAGGGCAAGGCTAGGAAATCAAGGATAGGAACATGGAATACATGTAAATGAAAAGAATAAGGTGCAATAAAAGGTAAAAGAAATTAAATTTTGGTTTTAAATTCAGCATAGAACGCAGAATTAAGATAAATGCAATGAAGGAAAACTCATATTGAATGGACAAAAGCCATGTAAACAAACAAGAATCAACTTAAAGAATAGTGCCATAATAATAGTTTGAAGTTATAGGAAGACTAATTTGACTTAATAAGGCAGCGTACATGTAAATGAAAATAGTAAGGTGTAATCAAAGGTAAAAAGAAATTAAATTTTGGTTTTAAATCCAGCATAGAACATAGAATGAAGATAAATGCAATGAAGGAAAACACATATCGAATGGACAAAAACTATGTAAACAAACAAGAATCAACTTAAAGAATAATGTCATAATAATAGTTTGAAGTTATAGGAGGAATGATTTGACTTGCAATAAGGCAGCTTACCGTCCCAGCAGTTGACCTTGAAGAAAGAAATGTATTGTGCTTCATTCTTGACAACCCAAAATCACAAACCTAAGTTAGGATAGCAAGTCAAATCACTTTCAGAAAATCAGGTAAGAAAAATCATATGTAAAACAGCAATCCAAATGTGAGAAAAGAGTAAATACCTTTACAACCCAATTTTTATCTACAAGAAGATTTGGAGACTTCAAATCACGATGAACAATTACAGGTGTGCAATTGTGTAGATAGTTCATTCCTCGGGCCTGAAAATCCAGTTATAAAAAGGTAGGCAATTATTGCAAGTGAAATCACCAAGTTTACCAAAAAAATTCTATTGATCTGAAATAGTAAAGAGTGAGAAATAGCGAAATCGTACAACATCTAAGGCCATCCTCAAACGCCTCCGTTCATCTAATTGATTGTTAGGCCGGTGAATTAACCTATACAAACTACCTCTGCAAGACATAAGTTATGCTTAAATTTTCCAAAAGACATGAATAAATCCATGTACCAAATAACTAATCTCTCTCAGATAACCATTAACCATCGGAAATTCCTAATACAAACAGGGGACCTATGCAGACAGAACTAATATTCAAGGATTTGATCTCTTGCCGCATTCTGCATTTCTAGAAATATTTGTATTTTGTGGATATATAACAAAAATAATCTCGAAACACCTTTATTCACTTTTTCTATTAAGTATTTTTTTATACATGATTCAGTTAACGTATCACACATACATCTCAGATGTCCTTACTTGTCCATAACCAAATGCTGTTTTTATTCTTCTAAAAGTATTAACCACATGGATGACCAGTTAGTGTATCAGCATGCACTAAGATTTTGTCATTTTGAGAAAGCAACTCATCACCAATACATGTATAATCAGTACGTATATATTAAAGTATTAGTGAAACTCAATGGGGAAAAAGGAGTAGGATATAGACACAATTAGTTGTTGAAGTGGCCACTCAAAGCATTGACAACCTGACAAGCTGGGTGCCCTCTATCAGGAGAAGATACAAATGTATGATCCATGTTAAAGAGTAAAATATAACCAAAGGAGCAATTAAGAACAAATGATCTCACCATTATCATCTAAGGTTCTTCCCAAAAGCCAAGTAATATAGGAGACAGAGTCAAAGTTGAATTTTTTTCAGTTCTTTAGACAATATGGATATTTTGGTCATTTTACGTGACTATGATAATAACAACTTAGAACTTCATTTATTTATAACATAACTTTAATAAAAATGGCAGTAAAATAGTAAACTGTTTACATATTGATAAAACCAAGTGCTTTTTAACCAAAAGTATCCTATATACTGTGTGAAACTTACCTTTTTAGACATAAAATATAATAAAAGATACAAGAATACCAGGAGATCTCTATATATTAATAACTATATAATCGATCTAGGTCTTCATCGGTTTGGAACAGCAAGGACCAGTCCCAACCCAATTATTAATAGGGAAATAAACCACTGAACCAAAACTGACATAATCAGTTCAGTCAATTTGGTTCTGTTGGGTAGACCCAACCCATTGACAGATCTGCTTAATTCAAGGAGTTTGGCCAACCCTAGAGTGTCTCTATATATGTGTGTGTATGATATTTGACCAATATTAGAGTGAATCTTCTGCATATTATGCTTATGGTGAGTGAAACTCATAAACCCCATAAAAATCACTCTTCTCAATATTCTGTTGTACTTCCTTTCGGTCTTTATAATCCTTGTGCAAGAAGCTAATAGATTGGAAACAATCCCAAGGAATTATAATGGGAGGCTGGGGACTCAAAAAAAGATCAGCTAGTTAATTGGCACACTATTTTCGCAAGGAATAAGGAGGACTGAAGTTGGGAAATTTGGCATTTAGAAATTAGTTTTTGGTGAGTAATGGCCCTGGCATTTCCCTAAGAATACGGACAAACTTTGGCATGCCGTGATTAAGAGTATTCATGGACAAAAGGAAAACAGATGGGATGCTGGTCTTTCAATTAGATCAAAACATGTATCTCCTTGGATGTCCATCACTGTCATGTTCCTCTGTTCTTGGCTCACATAATCAGATTTGATGTATGTTATGGGGACAGGACTAGATTTTGGGAAGATATTTGATGGGGTGACATCCAGTGTTGAGTTGAATGGACACAGACATTAGCTTACCAATGTGTTATTCTTAACAATGATAAGATCTATCAAAGATTTTGCCTCTAGTTCCTTGTTTTCAAAGATTCTAGCTTCCTCTCCCCTCCCCTATGGCCCCATAGAACAGCTTCCCTTGTACAATGCCTTAAAATCTTCTTGCCTCTTTGTATAGCATGTTAATAAGCTTGTAAAGAAGAGATCTATGGAAGGTGCTGCCCAACTGCTCCCAGAAGGAAAAAAAGTGGTTCCATACCTATGTAGCCTTCTGGAAAGTCAAAAGAAGAAAAGTGTTTCTCCACTCTTCAAACATAAAATGCACACATGAGGGGAAAGACACCAAGTTTGCCATTTCATCTGGAGTCTCTCACTGGTATCCATGATCTAAGTAGCAACCTCACAACAAAAAACCTTCACCTTTGGAGGGGCTGGACCAACCATTAGGGTTCTAAACAGGAATGAGTTTTAAAGGAAGCACATTAGAAATTGCCAGTAGTGTTTGGAATCCATACCCTCTCATCCAACCCAGAAGGACAAAGAGAAACCTCTTTTAAGGCCTCTAACCAGTTCACAAGTTTAGAAGTTTCTGAATCTCTCAAGCCCCTCCTCAACCCCAAATTCCATGAAAGACCATTATTATCTAGGTGCCCATTAAGTGATTTTGGGTTCTCTCTCTCTATCTTCTCTTCAATTCTAAAAGCTATCATCAAGAAACCAAAATTTCCTCACCAGATGAATTCCACTAACATCTCTCTAGAGTAAAATAAAATAAGTTTTAATTAACTTATTCATGTACGTTTATATCAAAACTCGAAGTTTTCTTATCTTGGCCATTCTTGTTCATTTGCACCAAACCATCTCTGATTTCTTTCATACAAGGCCACCCCTCAGAAGTCTTCATCACTTTTACCAAAATTCATCTAAAAACTCCACCAGAAATTTTAGGTTTTCTTTGAAAAGAATATTATTCCTCCTTTTCTGAAAGACATATGCCAAGCCCTACCGAACTTGATCAGTCGCTACAAAATTATCCATGCTAAATCTACCTACAAATTTTCATTCAAATTTTTCCTCAAGTAGAAACATGTGACAAATTTGGAACAATTCTTCAATTCTTGCAATTAAGCCTCAAGGTTCTTCCAAATCTAACAGTTCCCTATTCTGGTATCTTCCTAGACTCACCCTTGGGTTATAATTCATCTTACAATAGATTGGCATCAGACCAATTGGTCCTACATCAATTGATAACAAAACTGGTCCTACATTACCAGGATATTTTAGGGACGAATTTTCAATTTCACCATCTAATATGTTCTGACAGTCCACAGTCCACCTACTTAATGTTTACTCCAAGTATTTTCTACTCTTACTAAGGGTAACTCTTAGGTCCAAAATTCACTCCAAACACATGAAAATTGCATCTAAGATTAGACATTATCAACTCGTGGGCCTGGTAGAAAAAAGTAGTCAACAGGCTGAAGGATGAGAACAATTTGATGGAAGTTTTAGTGATATTTACTCTCATGCATCAAAATTCAAAAAGTCCATGAAATTGTTGATTTAGAAAAAGTTGTATATAACATTTAAGTATTTTTTCCAATAAATTTGCAGTCATATTAAAGAGAGTCAACATTAAAATGACTTCTTGATTAAGGATTCCATTTATTGAAATTCCTAATATGCCAAGAAAATCCTAAGTTTCCTCATTATCGTCTTAGTGTAATCCTTTCACAGATTAAATGGGAAACAAAAAGGGATTCCTGAAGCTTTCTTTTACTCAGGTAGTAAGAACAATATTAGAAAAAAAAAAAAACAATTCCAAAAAGTCTTCAAGCAATAAGTCAATTCAATAAGACTGAGTTTGGTTTGAAGGAAAAAGTAGGGAAAGGAAGGGAAAGGTAAGGAAACCTATACAAGGTTTGTAAAGGTCTCCTTACCTTTTCCTTCAAACCAAACATAGCCTAAAGGATTATTCCTCTAGCTTTACTTCTCTTCAAGTATTAGGAACCGATAATATCAAAACTCGATGCCACGGGAACAATTCCACAAGTCCTTAAGCCATAAGGCAATTCAATAAAAGGATCCATTTTACAAATACAAGAAAGGCGTCATAAAGAGGTAAAAATCACCACAAATATGTTGAAACTTTCAAAGACATCTAATGCCAGCATACCTAGGAAGAAATTCCGTAACAATTGAAAGATTCGGAGCACGAGTTACAGCTCCCATGAAAAGAACAACATTAGGATGCCGAAGTCTTTTCATGATCCGGACCTTGGAAACCAAAATGCTAGTTAGATATGTATTTTATTTACAATCAACACATACATTCTTACAACTAAGAAGTAACATTCACAGACAAGTGAAACATTCATGAATGTTGAGAAGAAAACTATATAGAGTTGAAAGAAAAGTGATTCTCAGGCAACATACACTGATACACTACATGGTAAAGTAGAAAAAATTGACAATAAGTGGTATTTTAAGAGGAGAAAGCATGCAGTTGTGCTAATATCATTGAAGTTACAAAGAAATGAAAAAGTTGTTCCATCTTCTGTGATAATATTTATTGCTTATAAGTACCATTAAAAGATAAATTTTGTAATAATTTTTATGCAATTAAGGATGCATCTGTTTTGATATAAAAGAGGAAGAAAATAAAATTTTGATGCCTTCTACCATTCTATGTTCAAAAAAGGCAGACTAAACAAAATATTCAAGGAAAACATTTCCTGATACTATCTTCTTTCAACTATCTGTTTTAGTGCATAAATACCATATAGCATATATATATATATATATATATATATATATATATTTGTATATATATTTGATGATGTACCATATAGCATATAATTTTGATGCACCAAATAATAAGAAATTAAGAACATGTTAAAACAAATTATCCACTCCCATTACAAAGGTAGCTTTTTTTGATAATTAAATTAGATTTTATCATCAAAAGATATAGACTGATACAAGCATCCCAAGGGGGTCATGAGATGCTGCCAGACCTTTATACAAATAAACTGAAAACTGAAAGTTACAACACATCCTAGAAAAGAGAATCCCTAGTAGCCCCTTGTTTGGCTAGAAAATCTGACATTGCATCAGCCGATCTGTTCAACCATTGCATCCTAATTGTCAAATGCAGTGTCATCCACTTGACTTTCTTTAGTAGATCACTATACTTCCAAGTAATAGAATCCGG
This sequence comes from Nelumbo lutea, assembly GCF_056320005.1. Taxonomy (NCBI): domain Eukaryota; kingdom Viridiplantae; phylum Streptophyta; class Magnoliopsida; order Proteales; family Nelumbonaceae; genus Nelumbo; species Nelumbo lutea. The sequence goes on along the minus strand of NC_142687.1, from coordinate 33,717,610 downwards.
ATCCTGCAACCACCACCCCACAACCACCTTAGAATCACCCTCTATGACTAACCTGTTCACACCAAGTTGATTTGCAATCTGAATTTAATTTTGATGAATTTTTAGAATCACCCATTACAAAGGTGGTTTGCTTTGATGAATTTTTAGGTTCTTTATTTCTTCTTTTTCTTCTCTTGGGAATGCATTTAATCTGAGATGTTATTTTATCTTTAGTTTACAAGACCTATTCTTGCTCTACAAATGTCAAACCTTTTAACTTCATTTTTCATCACTTGTCAAGACCAAAATAATTTAAAAGCATTAACACATGAATTCCAATAATAAAGAGCTTTTCATTTTGCAGCCAATGATCTCATCAAAGAACTAGCATTTGTCCATTCAGACAATTTGAGAATTGGTTTACAGAAAAACTGAAAAAGATATTTTGTATTGTATTCTTATATGTTGTTTCAAACCCAACAGTACTGTTTTCTACATCAATTCCTTCCAAATCAAGCTGTCATTTTCACTTTCGTTCATCAGAATGTTGACAACTTTTAACTCATGATAATTCCTAAGTTGAATTCCTGCTATTGTCCTTTAAAAACCGAGTGTTCCAACCACTCAGATATGTTTTGGCACCAAATTCATATGGCAAAAAAATGCAAAATAAGACATGAATATTTCCCACAGTAGAGTTAGAAGCAGAGTGTTCTTTTAAATAATATCACGAATACCTACATAAGCATAATACAGCATCATACAAATCAGAAACCATAGTTGTCAAGGTGTCACCTAGGCACCTACCTAGGTGACTAGGTGCCCTTGGTTAGGCGCCTCGCCTGAACACCTTAACTTTAGAGGTGTGATATAGGCCATGCAAGGCTGGCATGGCCCACTTTTGTGGGCCACCCATACTAGAGTGGGTTGTGCCGTGTCGGCACACAGGCTTGGTGGGGCATGCCTACGTGGCCTAGAATCCTCAAAAGGGAAGCCTGGCACAGTCCGCAGCACAAGCCCAAGTGGGCCCATGCCATGTTGGGTCGGGGTATGGGGCACGGTTTTTAAGAAATTTGAAAAAATAATAATAACGAAGTTACAATAAATTAACAAGATAAGCAAGAAATTGAGGACTCTTTAGTGGGGGAGTTCCCCTTTACTTATTTGGGCCTCCCTATAAGGGCGAAAGCTTCAGTCTCTACTTAGCAAATGGTTCATGACAGGACTGATGGAAGGATTATTCTTATTAGGAGTGTACTATCCAATCTCCCAGTTTATTACCTTTCATTTTTAAACGCTCCCTCTACTATGATAAACTCAATTGAAAAATTGCAAAAGGAGTTCTTATGGGGAGTTAAAGGGATTGAGAAGAAATTCCATTTAGTTAAATGGGATAAAGTGTGCAAAGAAAAAAAGATGGGGCTTGAGGATAAAAAAATTGAAGAGATTCAATAAAGCCCTTTTAGGGAAATGGTTATGGAGAGGGAGGTGCTTTGGAGAAGGGTGGTGGTTTGCAAATATGGGGTTATTGGATTCGGGTGGGACTCTAGAGAAGTGAAAGACATCTTATGGGGTAAGTGTATGGAAAGGGATTATGTGCTTCCAATCAGCTTTTCTTAATCTTGTCTCCTTTAGAGTTGGTGATGGTTCAACAATTAAATTTTGGGAAGATGATTGGCTAGGAATTGGAAAGTTGTGTGATCTTTGCCCTTGTTTGTATAGGTTGGGTATGAAGAATAGCTCCATTGTAGAGAACTTTGAGACTAATCAAGGTCAAGGTAGAGTAGTTTGGTGTCCAAAATTTAGGTCTCTCTTTGGTTTGGAAATTCAAAAGTGTGTAGATCTACTAGCAAATTTACAGTTAGTTGAGCCTCAGATGGAAAGGAAAGATTCAAAGATGGTGGAAAGAATCTACAAATGGTATATTCCCAGACAAATTCTTCTACAAGTCCTTATTATGGTCAAGTGGAGAAAATTCAGATTCGAAAGGCATTTTGGATAGCATATTGACATTAAATCATCTTCAAGATAGAGGCTTTCACTTCACTACCAAATGCCATCTTCATGAGAATGCTAAGGAGAATGTTTTTCATTTCCTTGTTAATGTCTATTCTCCAAGTTCATTTTGGGCCTTTTCTTCAAGCTCTTCAAGGCTGGTGGGTGGTCTCCCAATTCTGTGGAGGAAATCTTCTCCGAATAGCCTAAGATATCTGGAAATGTCAAGGCAAAGATCACTTGGAGTTGTGTTACTTTCACAGTTTGTTGAGAATTTTGGAAAGAAAGAAATAGAAGAGTATTTGATGAGAAGGCTCGCTCAAGAGAATATATAACACTTTTATGTGGCAAATAAATTATGGACCGGATCCTCATTCTCCCTAAGTTTGAAGGAATCACAAAGGAAAATCTTGGTTCTAAATTTTGGAACACTTTGCAACTGGCCTAATTGTTTTTTCTTTTTTATTTCTCTTTTGTACAGACCATGTTTTCTTCTCCTTTTTCCTCTTAGTGTATCTTTCTCTTGTTTTTATTCCCTTTGTAGCTTTGTTCTCTAGTGACATCTCATCACTATTAGATGTACTTTTTTCTATTAATAAATTTTCTTTTTATTTACTACCAAAAAAATAAACAAGAAATTAAAAAAAAAAATCTTAAAACTTTATTCCATATGAATTTTGATGAATACAATTGTTTATATATGAAATAACAAAATGAAATTGAAAAAATAAAACAAATTTGGAATAAAATAATATAAAATTTTGAAATTTTAAAATAAAAATTTATACACATATGTATATATATATATATATATATATATGTTAATATATTATTATATAATTATATATATGTATATGCTTATTATTAAATATATATAAATAATATATTAATATATGTGGGCCGTGTTGGGCCACCATCCAGGTCGTGTCGTGATTGGGCCACAGGTTGTGCTAGCACAGTCCACTTTTTTGTGTCATGCCATGCTAGCCTACAAGCCTCAAAACCCAAGCCTGACATGGCACGGCATAAGGGTTTGGGTTGAGACTAGCATGGCCCACTTGCTATAGTAACTGGGCCAGGCCTGGCACGGCCCAAGTCGTGTTGGGTCATGCCAGCCCGCGAGCAGCCCGGCCCACTTTACAGCTCTACTTGACTTGTAGCAGAAAAGCACCCACCTAGGTGACAAAAATATAAAGTGGGCACCCTATTATAATATCATTAATATTGCTACATCTTACTATTATCTTTTTTTTTTTTGAAAAGGTAATGCATTGTAATAAAACAAAAAGAAAGGATATACAATAAAACCAATATACACCTCAATGGGGACTATAGAATGCTTCTGCTAACCAACAATTAACAAGATAATAAAGTATCCTTATTTAAAAATCTACTATGGATAGAGCCTTTAAACTCCTTATTCACTGAAAACCAAGAGCATAGCTTTGCTTCAATCCTCCCTAGCACCTTTTGGGTAGTGGACCTTTTCTCAAAAACCCGAGCATCTCTCCCCCCCCCCCCACCCCCTCCAATTACACACCAAAAAACTGCTAAGGGGATCAAATTACACAATATTCTCTCCCTCTTGCTCGGCATCAGCTGCCAACTCATCAAAAAGGACAGGATGGAATGGGAGAAAAAAACTATCCATCCAAATGTGTCTCTGACTGTACTCCATATCCTAGAAGAGAAAGGGCAATGTAATAAAAGACGGTTGGCCAATTCCAACTCCCAAAAGCAGAACACAAACCCCACAATCCAGCAATATACCCCTGCTTAGCAGTTTATCCCATCTGAGACACTTCACTAATACAGCCAGCCCTACAAAGAACTTTATTTTACAGGGAGCGCCTGAATTCCAAACTCAGGGAAATCACCTCACATGCATTAACTCACCTTTTATAAAAGGATTTTCCAGAAAAGAGTCCACTATTCTCCCACCTCCACTTTCTACAATCTGATTGACCAAGCTGGGGAGAAAACTGCTGGAGAGTCTGAAGAAAGTCCACCATTTGGTACACTTCCCAATCATTCAAGTTTCTTCTGAGAGTAGGATTCTAGATTACCACACAATTAAAAATTTAAAAGATATGTAAAAGCCTGACCATGGCTTCTCTATCCTGAGCCACCAAGAACAAGGCTGGATAGACTTTCATTAAACCTGTGGGCTGTAGCCTGCACTTGTCTAACCAGAATTTTGTTCTGTTTCCTTCCCCCACACAATTAAAAATTTAAAAGATATGTAAAAGCCTTTGACCATGGCTTCTCTATCCTGAGCCACCAAGAACAAGGCTGGGTAGACTTTCATTAAACCTGTAGGCTGTAGCCTGCACTGTCTAACCAGAATTTTGTTCTGTTTCCTTCCCCCACCTTGTAGCTAATGCCTTGAGAAAATTGAGGATACACCCATGCAATGCCATTTCAAACACATGCACCAAAGGACTGAATACTGTTCCCAGCTCCCACTCCCTCTCCCTTGCACCAAATTTCACTTCTATGACTTCCCTCCACAGGTCACTAAGCTCTTTTTTTTATAGGAAACGGTAACTTTCATTAATTTTGAGAATTATAGAATTACAACTGCCACCTTCCAAAAAGATGACTGCTCATAAGTCATAACATTATCAAATTATAAGCATGCCCAAAATAAAGTCTCCCTATTAACCCCTTGCTTTGCTAAAACATCAGCCAACCCATTTGCTGTTCCCCTAACCCAGTTAAGTTATGCTCCTAATTCCCTTGTTAAATTCATTATTTCCCTTATATCCTGTCTAAGGGGCCAAGCGCCCAAATTCCTTGTTTGCATCCAGCCTATGACCAATCTTGTATCCCCCTCCACTTCTAACTGTCGGAAACCCAACTGTTTAGCCAATCTGAGCCCTTGAAGGAGCGCCACTACTTATGCTCTTAGTGAGTCACCCACCCCTAAACATCAGCCAACCCATTTTCTGTTCCCCTAACCCAGTTAAGTTATGCTCCTAACTCCCTTGTTAAATTCATTATTCCCCTTATATCCTGTCTAAGGGGCCAAGCGCCCAAATTCCTTGTTTGCATCCAGCCTATGACCAATCTTGAATCCCCCTCCACTTCTAACTGTTGGAAACCCAACTGTTAAGCCAATCTGAGCCCTTGAAGGAGCGCCACTACTTATGCTCTTAGTGAGTCACCCACCCCTAATGGGCCAGAGAACAGGGCCAAAACTCTGTCCAAACACAGCCCCCAATTCCAGAAGGACCAGGGTAAAGTTCAGTTACACAGAAAACTGTAAGGGTGGGATCCATTCCTCATTAACAATAGTAGGAGGGATGGAGGAGCCTGCTACTATGTTCCAACCTCTAAGTGAGTCATCTACAGAAAAATCCTTGAAGAGATCCATAGTTTTCAACCAATGTATCGCCTTGATGGTGATGCCTTCTATAACTTGAAGCAATGTTTTTTCTTGCCCTTGGAAAATCCTGTTATTTCTCTCTTCCCAAACTGCTCTTGTTGTTCTCCACATCACCCTTCCCTTCTTTGGCTGTCGGAAGAAACTAGAGTCAAAAAGGTCTGCCACTCTTGAGGGGGGAGTCCACCTGAAATCAAAGAGGGAAGAGAACCATTCCTAGATATGAGTAACAAAACGACAGGATAAAAATAGATGATTCACCATCTCACCACTATTCAAGCAAAGGCTACAGACAAGTGGGGATAAGCACCAGTTTGGTCTCTTTTTTTTGAAGCATATCCAAAGTGTTAATTTTTTGGAGAACCACTTCCCAACAAAAAACCCTTACCTTCAAAGTTATTGGAGCACACCACACTTCTTTAACAGGAAAAGAATTAACCACACCATTTCCCCAAAAGAGCTGTTTTAAGTTTCCCCAAATCTCTGATTCCCAAACCTCCCTCCTACAAAGGGTCGCATACGCTTTTCCAATCAACTAAATGGAACTTGAATTCAGCCTTCCACCTTTTCCATGGAAAATCCCTCATTTTCCATTCTAATCGCTTAGCCACCCCGGCAAGAATTGGGAGAAGAGACAATATAGGTAGTGAGTGCCACAAGAGCATTTCTATTAAGCACCACTTTACCGTTACCTCCTTTAGACAAATATATAACTTTCCACAAGGCCAGTTTCCTGTCAAATCTTTCAATCATGGGGTCACAAATGCTGCTGGATTTGCATCTAGCACCTGAGGGTAGACCCAGGTACCTTGTGGGGAGTGAACCCACACCACAGCCTAGCACCCCTGCCAACTCTTTCACCTCCACCCCCTGCCCCACAGTAAGTATCTCACTCTTTTGGATGTTCACCTTCAAGCATGACACTACCTCAAACTGTATAAGAACACATTTAGGGGCTCTCATGCTCTCCATCTAGGTTTCAAAGAAGAACAAAGTGTCGTCTGCAATGTGTATTAATATATTCCATATCAATGTATCATTTATGCATTGTTTTAATGTTTACTATTGAAATTTAAGGGGGTGTTCAACTATGTGGTTGGTTTTGTTCTTGAAAAAAAAAAAAAAAAAACTGCCCCAGTGGAACATTTCTGTTGTTCCAGGAAGCGGTAAATAGTTTTTCTACTGTCCCAGAACAAGAAACATTCCATTAAAACAATACCGATTACCAAATGTCACCTTGCTTGTTCTCCATATCAAAACATGACTTCTAACGCATCACGATTGTGGTGGATTGATGCCAACCACAAGTTTATAATACATGAGAATTTTCAGGTATATAATACACCAAAACTATTGGGAATTTAGGACAAAGAAATTTCTTCTATCTACAATAACAATATCGATAACATTGCATCATTGTAGAGAACTAATGCATTTACAGATTGAAGCAATTCTTGATTTAGGGAGATTGAGCATTATGTATCACCATTTAAACCCATCACACCATAAATTAAAGAGTTCAACAGTACTCAATTAGTACAGGAACATAAGCCAGGTCAGGAAGTTTCTTCAATGGCTAGGAAACATGTAAAAATCTAAATTGGCATATTTAAGTAAGAATCAAAACAAATTAGCATATTTATGTTCAATATATTAGTAACCAAAGCAAATGAGATATATTAATATATACGAGCTCAACAAGAAGCAGTAAATATTTATGAAATAAGATGCCTTTGCCTTCATTTTTAGCTATTATAAGGATCATATGTCTTGGTGGCTCAAAGAGAGAAGCTACCTCACTTCTGAATTCTTCAAGTGCATCACCAGAAATATCTTGATCTAAGAACTTTTTTACAGCAACTTCCTGATAAAAGTAATGACATATGTTAATATTAAAAGAATGAAAGCATGAAAGAGCAATAAATATAGCAAGAAGATAGGCATACAACTTTTCAATTGATTATTAATTATTATTTAGAATTCTTTAAAGAAATACTATTTTTGAGAAGAAAGAACATAATTTACATTCTGTGATAGACCCCATCATGGTGGGAGAAGCATATTGGATTTTGGTATGTGAAAACCCAAGGGTATTACAACGGCTGATCTATTGAGAGGCTGCTAGACTATTGCAGGTTTTTTCTATCAGAAAAGAATTCTAGAATAGAGGGCTCCAAAATGGATACAACGAAACTAAATTTTGATGGTTGTAGTCTAGGCAACCAGGGCACATCAGGCATAGGAGTAGTGAGAGATGATAGGACTTAGGAGCAACATCTTACTCAGAAATAATAGGAGCAACATCTTACTAATTCAAGGTCTAAAATAGGCTTCCCCGAGTGGCTGGACAGACCTGATAGTTGGAGGTGACTGCCAAGTGGTTAATCTTTGGCTGAGATCAGGGGAAGAGTCACCTTGGATTTATGGATTTCTAGTCAAAGAAGCAAGATCAACGAGCCACAGCCTGGACAGCTCATTCAAGTGTTAAGGATCTCTCCTGCTGATTAATGTTCTTAGACATTCTGGAAGGCTGGTAGGTTGGGACTGTTAAACCATACAGAACTGAAATCTGCAAAATATTGCCATTTTTTGTCCTGAAATTGGTACTGCTTGTGCTCAGACTGTTTTCAAACCCAAGTGTGTTGGTGTGGACTGAGTGGAGCATATTTTTGTGGAGTAAGGAGGGGTCCTAAGTCCGGTGTTTGGGACTGATTGTCCGTTTTGACCATGTCATCCGAGAATTCTGCTACTTCAGAGATTTCAGGGAGCCACAATGGAGTGAGTGGGGGAATGGATATGAGTTTCCCCATGGCTGTTATTCCCTTTGATGGTCTGAACTACTTTGAGTGGTCTAGGGGAATAAAACTCTATATCACTGCTAGGGGGGAAATAGGATACATCAATGGAAGAGCGAAGGAACCGAAATACGGAAGTGCTGAATATGATAGGTGGAACCAAAAGAATAGTATGGTGATGTCTTGGCTCTTGGTTTCCATGCTGCCACAGGTAAGGAAGACTTTTATGTGGGCTGAAACTGCTTGTGAGATATGGGAACAAGCGAAGTCCACCTATTCAGAGCAGATACACTATGCCAAAATATATCAACTGCAAGCTGAATCTTCTACTTGCAAACAAGGGGAGAGGAGTCTCTCGATGTACTGTTCTGATTTGACATCGATATGGGAAGAACTTGATCACTATCAGAATGTGAATTGGAAGTGTGATGAAGATGCAAAGGCGTATAAGTACTTGTATCTCAGCAACGATTCTTTGCCTTTCTCCTAGGGCTGAATCCTTCATATGAGTCCATCAGGGTGCAGATCTTGGGCAGTAAAGACTTGCCATCAGTTCAGGAGGTGTATGCCTTAGTGCAATCAGAAGAGAGTAGAAGAAGTGTGATGAATTGTGTAGAAGGGGAGTCAGTTGCCCTAGCTGTCCGGGGAAATTCAGATACAAATGTCGGAAGTGTTTTTAAAAAAGGTGACTCTCAGAAAAAAACAGATGATAAGAGTAAACATTGGTGCACTCACTGCCAGAAGACACAACACATGAGAGATACATGTTGGGATCTCCATGGAAAACCTAAATGGGCACAGGATTTGGGTAAGAAGTCAACAACTGATCAGGGCAAGAAACCAAGCTAGCAGAATCAGAAGAAGTATAACTCAACTAATATGGCATCGACAGATACTAATCCTTTGGTAACTCGGGAGAAGCATCCCAGCTCTGACCCTAAGGAAGAAATTATCAACTCCTTTCGTGAACATTTGGAATTGTATGGTAAGACTCTCCGCCAGATGGATTCTGGTCCTACTCCCTCTACCTCTTTTGCGTCTACATCAGGTAATGCTGCCACTACCTTTCATGTGTCATCTCATACCACTGATTCTCCTTGGGTTATTGACTCCGAAGCCTCAAACCACATGACCGGTAAGTCAAATTTATTTCAGACATATAACCTTCTCTCTAGGAGAGATAAGGTGAGACTAGTTGATGGTTCTTTTTCTACCATAGCTGGTCGAGGTACCATACCTCTCCCACTTGACCTTACCCTTCCTAATGTACTGCATGTTCCGAAATTACCTATTAATTTGTTGTCCATTAGTAGTATAACTCACTACTTGAACTGTTCAGTCACTTTTTTCCGTCTTCATGTGTGTTTCAGGATTTGGCCTCGGGAAAGACGATTGGTAGAGGAAGCATGGTGAATGGTCTCTACGTGTTGGAGAATAAAGCTGGTCTTGTGGCTACAGAGTCCATGAGTTTGTCAAGTGAGAGTCAAGCCTATTTATGGCATAGTCGTCTAGGTCATCTTTCTTTTGAGTCATTAAAAATTATGTTTCCAAAGTTGTTTGAGTCCTTGTCAGTGAGTCAGCTACAGTGTCAGACATGTCAATTGAGTAAGCATTGTAGAATTCTTTACCTTTGCGAAATAAAAGATCTGAATTTCCATTTCATATTGTTTATTCTAATGTTTGGGGCCCTGTTACTCTACCCACTGAGGCTGGATATAAGTACTTCATTACCTTGGTTGATGATTATTCTAGATACACCTGGGTTTACACTATGTCGATCTCGAGATGAAGTGACAAAAAATGTGAAAGATTTTCAACGCATTGTGTTCACTCAGTTCAAAACGGAAATCCACATCTTCCAGTCGAACAATGCGAAGGAATACTTCTATAGTGATCTCACGGAGCTTCAAGTGGATCACTTCAGCGAAGTACCTCGTGGCTTATTAATTCATATGAATGTGCCAAAACGTTTTTGGATGGAAGCAGTCTTGTGTGCTACATACATCATCAACCGCATGCCCTCTCAGTTACTAGAGTATAAGGCCCCACATCAGCTTTTGTTTCCTACAGCTCCGTTGTCCACCATTCTGATGCGTGTTTTTGGGTGTCATTGCTTTGTCCATAACCTGTCCCCTACTCATGGTATGCTTGATCCTCGGGCTATTCCCTGTGTTTTTCTTGGTTACCCTTTATCTCAAAAGGGGTATCGCTGCTATGATCCTACCTCTAGCAAGTACTATGTCTCCATTGATGTATCCTTCTTTGAGACTCAACCTTTTCTCTCAGTTTCTCCTCAGGGGGAGAGTAGGGTTGAGGAGAAACATGCCACTCAAACTCAACTACCGCATTTACCCGATCCTCCTCCATTTCAGGTTTTTCAACGTCGCCATAAAATCCAGCAGAGTTCAAGAGCCGTGGAACCTGACACTATGCAACCAACATCATCGGATTCACTAGAGGCAAATCCATCTCATCGCCAGGTACATTTGCTCCTATTGATATGGCTGTTCCTTTAAATGTTGATTCACCTGTCATCAATGATCTTGATATTCCTATTTCTAAGAGAAAGGGTGTCAAGTCTTGTACCATTAATCATCCTATCTCTAATTTTGTGTCCTATAATCATGTTTCACCTTCATTCCGTGCATTCCTCTCTTCTGTGAACAGTGTCTCCGTTCCTAAGAATGTGGCAGAAGCTTTGTCTAAACCTGAATGGACAGATGCAATGCAGGAAGAAATTGATGATTCACACAAAAATGGCACTTGGAGTTGGTGGACCTTCCTGAAGGGAAGGAACCAGTGGGTTGCAAGTGGGTGTTCACAGTGAAACACAAGGCTGATGGAACTGTTGAAAGGTACAAGGCTAGACTAGTAGCAAGAGGTTTTACACAGGTATATTGAGTGGACTATGTAGAGACTTTTGCTCCAGTAGCCAAGATGAACTCTATCAGGATCCTTCTTTCATTGGCAGCAAATCTTGACTGAGAACTTCACCAACTGGACATCAAAAATGCTTTCTTGAATGGTGACTTGGAAGAGGAAGTGTACATGACCCAACCTCTAGGATTTTGTGCCAAAGGCAGTGAACAAAAGGTGTGCAGGTTAAAAAAATCTTTATATGGGTTGAAACAATCACCTCGGGCTTAGTTTAGTAAGTTCCATTTAGCAATTCAACAAATGGGGTTCAAACAATGCCAGTCAGATCACACTCTTTTTGTGAAAAGAGGTGAAGGGAAAATTGCAGCTCTTATTGTGTATGTGGATGACATAGTGATCAAAGGAGATTGGGAGGCTGAAATACGGAGACTAAAAAAATTCTTAGCCACTCAATTTGAGGTGAAAGATCTAGGCCCCTTACGTTATTTCCTTGGAATTAAAGTTGCCCGCTCTCACAATGGCATCTTTATTTCCCAACGGAAATATGTACTAGATCTACTAGGTGATACAGGCAAGTTGGGGGTAAAACCAACTGACTCACCAATTGAATCTAATCATCATCTGGGAGACAGTCAGGGAGAGTTTTTGAAAGATGTGAAGAAGTTCCAGAAACTCGTAGGGAGACTTTTATATTTGTCTATGACCAGGCCTGATATTGCTTATGCAGTGGGTGTCCTTAGTCAGTTCATGCACAACCCTAGGACAACTTACTTTGAAGCTGTAGAGAGGATCCTGAGATACCTCAAGAAGTTTCCCAGATCTAGTTTGTTGTTTCAAAAACATGGTCACTTAAAGGTGGAAGTATATACTAATGCAGATTGGACAGGAGCAGTCAATGACCGAAAGTCTACCAATGGGTATTGTGCCTTTGTAGGAGGAAACTTGGTCACATGGAGAAGTAAAAAACAAAGTGTGGTGGCTAGATCTAGTGCTGAAGCATAGTATAGAGCGATGTCTCATGGGGTTGCTGAAATCATGTGGATAAGAAACTTGTTAGGTGAACTGGGTTTTGCAGTGAGCAATCCTATGTCACTCTACTGTGACAATAAAGCTGCCATCAATATTGCTGCTAATCCAGTCCTGCATGATAGGACGAAACACATTGAACTGGACAAGCATTTTATTAGAGAGAAACTTGTAAATGGAGAAGTGTGTACTCCATATGTCAGCTCAGAAGAACAACTTGCAGATATCTTCACCAAAGGTCTTCATCATGTGCGGCACAAAGATTTGTGTGACAAGTTGGGCATGATTGACATCTATGCTCCAACTTGAGGGGGAGTGTTGAAATAATTTAGTTGTTGGTGTTAGGGTCTGTTTGCCTAGTTAAAGCATTTTTTATTTCTATTTTTTTACTTATGTAATGTCTGTTATTGTACTCACTTATAGCAGGGGCACAATGGTCTTTTCCCTTCTTATTTCTGCCGCCCTATATATTATAATAAAAGTTGGCGCCGCCAGCACTGTTACATTGCCAATCCCTTCTCTTCTCTTCTCCCTTCTCCCTTCTCTCTTCTTCTCTTCTCTTCTCTTCCTCTTATTTCTGGCCGGACACACTGTCAAGAAACTTAATAAAATAGAATTAAGGGTGTAAGAGAAGAGATTATGTTCGAAAATCTCTCTCTCTCTGAACCCAAGTTGTCGCCATCTTCTTCTTCATCTTCTCTCCTCTTGAACTCTGATTTCTACTACTTTCTTTTGAATTTTTGCATCTTTCTAAACAATCTTTTCTTCTCAAAAGGTTGTTTTTCTTCTTGGTATTAGAGCAGGCTCGTTTTTCCCCTTTTTTTCCCATACACAGTGTGTATGGAGAACTGAATCGTATGAATAGTTAAAGACAGCTATTTCAGCCCAGTTGTTAGTGGTTTCTGGAGAGAAGATGACTGGTTTTGTTGTCCCCTGGACAGATTCAAGTGTGTTGCCTGAAACCCTAATTTTTTGGAGAAACCTGATTGCGGGGCCCACATGGAGTTTGACCTGGGCGCCCAGTGACTGAAGACTTTCTCATTCTCCTTCTTGGAGATCGAATCAAGTGGATTGGTGTTCTGTGAAGTCTACAAGGAGTGGCTGAATTTTCTCCATTTCTCCCAGCTTCCGGTGTGACGCAAATTACTTGTACGGCTGCATAGAGGTTGGCTCACAAAACAGTTTTTGTTCTGTCTTCATTTGGTGTTTCTCGAAATTGTTTGAAGTCATTTTTGAAGTGTTTAAGAAGATGAACTCCTCAAACTTTGAAAACAAGCATGTTGCTAAATCCAGACAGGTTCCGGGAGTTTCTGTAGACTCTCTATTGGCTGTGACCACAATCAAGCTGGATGGAACTAATTATTTGGCTTGGTCACAATCAGTAAAAATTCATATTTTTAGTAGAGGCAAGTGGAGTTTTATCTTCGGGAGGAAAAAGGCTCCTCCGGAAGATGATCCATCATATGAAAAGTGGATGCAAGAAAATTATACTATCATTGGGTAGCTTGTGAACTCAATGCAACCACGGATTAGTCAGCACTATTTGTGGATGAATTCAGCAAAGGAAATTTGGGATAGTGTTGCTGAAACCTATTCCCAAAAATTAAATGTAGCCAGGGCTTAAAAGTTGAGAAGTGATGTTAAGAATTTGAGACAGGGAGAGAAACCATTAGTTGTATACTTCTCAACATTGAAGTCTTTGTGGTAAGAAATAGATTTGATAGAAGTTGTAACTTGGGACACCACTAATGTTACTGAGACCTACATAAAACTGGTTGAGAGAAATAGGGTGTTTGAGTTTCTAATAGGGCTAAATCCAGAGTATGACATTACAAAGCAAAAGATTTTATCCAAGGATAGTGTCTCACTGTCTCAAGCATATGCCTTGGTAAGTAGTGAAGAAAGCAGAAGACTTGTCCAGGTTCAAGGGACTGGTCTAAATGATCACTTTGCTAATATGGGAGTGAAACCCAAGGGGGTTGCAAGGACTCCAAGTAGCTCAGGGAAGAAAGAGATTATCTGTGAGTACTGTATAAAGCCAAAACACACTAAAGACAAGTGCTGGAAATTGCATCCTGAGCTCCTGCCACTTCGGTTTCAGAAGAAGTGCTAATGTTGCTGCTGGTCCAGATAGTGACAGATACCAAACTAAAGAAATGGCGGCTAGTGTGCAGTTAGCAGCTATGAAGGCAGAATATGAGAAGTTTGGGAGGATGATCAGTCACCTAGAGGGTGTGACCTCTTCTTCCAACCCTTCAAAAAATTCAACATCTTCTGCATTTGCTCATTTAGGTATACGGGCTTCTGCCAATCATGCAACCATTTCAGGTAATCGTAGGATCCCTTGGATTATTGATTCTAGTGCTTCTGATCATATGACCAGCCTTTCTACCTTGTTTGTTTCATATGATTTACTTCCTATACGTGACAAAATCACCCTAGCCGATGGCTCTCTTGCCCCTATCTCCGAAAAGAGAACCATCAAGGCTACAAACTCCTTGGTTCTTCCTTCTGCTGGATACTCCTGGACAGTGCCATGAACAACCTGGAAAAGCTGCTTTTGGGTCTACATCTACAGAGTCCATCAGTCGAGTCATGTTATGTCATTTTCGTTTGGGTCATCTTTCTTTTTCTACATCAAGTCATTTATTCCCAGAACTGTTTAAGGGAATTAATTTGTCCAGTCTTCATTGTGAGTCTTGTGAACTGTCAAAACATTGTAGAAACAGTTATCCTCTGAGTAATAAAAGATCTTCTTCTCCTTTTAATATTGTGCACTCTGATGTGTGGGGGCCTTACCACTTACCCTCTATGGGTGGCTACAAATATTTTATCTTGTTCATTGATGACTTTTCTCAGTTCACTTGGATATTTTTTATGAAGTCCTGTGATGAATTTCCCATACTTGTGAGGCAATTCCATGAATTTGTCCTAACCCAATTTGATACCAGGATTAAAATTTTCAAATTCGACAATGCAAAAGAATATTTTGAAAAAAACCTTACCTGCTATCTCACTGATTTAGGGGTTATTCATCAAAGCTCCTGTGTTAGGACCCCAGAACATAATGGAGTTGCTAAAAGAAAAAATAGACATATAGTTGAAGTTGCAAGAAGTATTCTATTTGCCTCACATGTCCCTACAAAGTTTTGGGGTGATGCTATTCTCACTGCTACCTACCTTATAAATCGTATGCCATCCAGGGTTTTAGGATTTAAGTCTCCCTTCAGTCTCCTTCATCCGGACAAGGATCTTTTTCTATTCCTCTTCATGTTTTTTTCTACACCTGTTATGTACATATCCCACGTGTCCAAAGACATAAATTTGAATCAAAAGCCCACAAGTGTATCTTCCTTGGTTATTCCCCCACATAGAAGGGTTACTGTTGTTTTGATCCGAAAACTGGCACTCGGTATGTCTCAATGGATGTCACCTTTGATGAGCTTTCTTCCTTTTATGGTTCTTCTCTAGAGAGACATTGTCCAAAGGGGGAGGATTTGTCACAGGTGTTTGCTCTTCTTCTTCCTATCCCAGTTGAGTCTTTTGCTGAGTCTCTTTCTCCTTCAAATGAATCGAGGGAGGATCAGTCACTTCACTCTCATTCCCATGTTACTATTCCTCCTCCTTTACCTCCTCGCCCTCTTTTTAATCTCAGATTGTATCAACGGCAAAGAACCAAAAATGAGTAGGCGGTTTCCCCTACAACACATGAGCCTCATGCACTTCCTGTTACAGATGAGACAACAGGTACTGTTACAACCCCTTTGGAGCCATCCTTCCCAGACCTTGATATCCCCATTGCTATTTGGAAAGGAAAAAGGAAGTGTATTGCACATTGCATTTCCAAACACCTTTCTTATAGTTTGCTCTCTCCTTCATATTTTGCCTACCTTTCTTTTGTTGCCTCTAACCCAATTCCTAGGTCTGTGTCAGAAGCTCTTAATATTCCAGAATGGAGGGATGCTATGATAACAGAAATTGATGCCCTGCACAAGAATGACACTTGGGAAGTGGTTGATCTGCCTAAAGGGAAGGATCCAGTAGGTTGTAAGTGGGTTTTTACTATCATATATCATGTTGATGGCACCATTGAAAAGTACAAGGCTAGGCTGGTTGCAAAAGGCTATACACAGACATATGGGATTGATTATTTGAAAACCTTTGCCCATGTTGCCAAGATTACTTTTGTGAGAGTTTTGTTATCTTTGGCTGCACACTCAGACTGGCCACTTTATCAACTGGATGTAAAGAATGCATTTCTGAATGGAAAATTACATGAGGTCTATGTCTCTTCCTCCAGGGATATATGAAACATATATGAAAGGAAAGGTCTGCAGGCTGAAAAAATCTCTTTATAGACTCAAACAGTCCCCTAGAGCATGGTTTGAGAGGTTTAGGGCTGCCCTTGTTAGCTTTGGCTATGTACAGACACAGTCTGATCATACCCTCTTTGTGAAGAGGAGAGGATCCTGGCCGTTTACCTGATTGTGTATGTTGATGATATTGTTGTGACTGGTAATGATGTCTCAGGAATCAATGGTCTCAAATCTTTCCTTTATACAGAGTTTGAGATCAAAGACCTAGGGGAATTGAGATACTTTCTTGGCATACAAGTTGCTAGATCCAAGGATGGGATCCTTATCTCTCAGAGGAAGTATGTTCTTGATTTGCTCTCTGAAACAGGGAAGATGGGTGCTAGACCAGTTGCTACTCCTATCGATATGAGCCATAAACTCTCTACTTCAGATGGAATATTGTTAGAAGATAAGGGAGTCTTCCAGAGACTACTTGGAAAACTTCTTTATCTATGCATGACTCGGCCAGACATCGCATACGCTGTCAGTTGCATCAGTCAGTTCATGCATGCTCCCAAGGATACTCATATGGCAGCAACAGAGCGGATTCTGTGTTACTTGAAGGGCTCCCCTAGAAAGGGAATTCTATTTGACAAGCATGGCCATATGAAACTTGAAGCCTACACAGATGTTGATTGGGCTGGAAACATTGATGACAGAAGATCTACCTCTGGGTACTGTAGCTTGGTGGCAGGTAATATTGTCTCTTGGAGAAGCAAGAAACAATCAATTGTTGCTCTATCTTTAGCCGAAACAGAATATAAAGCCATGGCTCATGGAGTTTCTAAACTATTGTGGCTTAAATCCTTGATGGAGGAACTAGGTATTGAGCATGATAAGCCAATGATGTTATACTATGATAATCAGGCCACCATCAACATTGCTCACAACCCAGTGCAACATGGCAGAACTAAGCATATTGAAGTTGACAGACACTTCATTTGAGAAAGAGTGGCTTCTGGAGAAGTGTGTCTATCTTTCATCACCTCTGAAGGACAGTTAGCAGATTTCCTCACCAAGGGCATTCTCAAGGCTAAACTTCAACATGATACTGCCAAACTTGGCATGATTGACATCTATGCTCAGCTTGAGAGGGAGTGTAGAGAAGATGGGCCAAATGGCCCATAAGCTCTTTATCTTTTTTATCTTTTAGGTTCTTTGATGTAATGGGCCTTAATCTGGGCTTATTCTTTCTTATGTTATATCTTTTTAAGTTTCTGTCCAACTAGGGGATTCTCTATAAATTACCAAAGTTTAACTTAATAAAATAGAATTAAGGGTGTAACAGAAGAGATTATGTTTGAAAATCTCTTTCTCTGAACCCAAGTTGCCGCTACCTTCTTCTTCATCTTCTCTCCTCTTGAACTCTGATTTCTGCTACTTTCTTTTGAACTTTTGCATCTTTCTAAATAGTCATTTCTTCTCAAAAGGTTGTTTTTCTTCTGGAATGAATTTTTCATACATATAAATTGGTATGGTCAACATTGGACTGTTTTGCATTTGTAACTTGCTAAACCAATTTTGGATGGTAAGGAAATTCCATTTTCTCTAATACAATTTAATTCTTCTGTTAACTATTAAAAATATCTGTAAAGAAATATTCCAAAATGTAATGAAGATATTCAATAGAGCATTTCAAGTTCAAAGACTGGTAATCATCTTTATAAGTAAGTTGAGGCCTCAACAACTGAGAAAAAACACAGTAGGAACAAGCCCGAGATGTTTAGAACCCTTACAAGGTAAAGACTTCAGATTATTGTAACAGATAATAGAAGATCAAGACTGTAATCAGTCTTGAATCCTAATAGGTTTTAGGTTTACAAAACAGAAGAAAAGTGAGAGAAAGGAGAGAGAATAGAAGAGAAACAGGAGAACACAAGTGGTTGAAAGGAGGGACAGATTCTAACAGATCTGCCGCCGCCACTTTCTTATTATTTATAGGTTATGTTTAGTACATAATGGAAAGGACACATCTGCCCTTAGTACTTACATAATAAATAAAGTAAATAAAAGCTGAAATAAATTACAACTGAATTAACAAGCTGACTCAAACTGGCACTACTATAACTGAAACAAATAACTACACATGCTGTCCTACAAACACAGTGGGGACCACTGCAGTGGGGACCACATCAGTGTTCTCTACACTCCCCCTCAAGTTGGGAGTAGATATCTATCATTCCCAACTTGGATAGGTCTGTCTCTAACTTCTTCCTTGGTACAACCTTGGTGAGGATATCCGCGAGCTGCATATTAGATGTGATGTACAGAAGACACACTTCTTGTGATGTGACCCTTTCTCGCACAAAATGTCGATCAACTTCGATATGTTTAGTTCCGTCATGCTGCACTGGTTGTGGGCTATATTAATAGCTACCTGATTATCACAATACAGCATTAAGGGCTTTCCATAGTCAATACCCAACTCTTCAAGTAGTGACCTCAGCCATAAGATTTCAGCCACTCCATTAGCCATTGACCTGTATTCCACTTCAGCACTGGAGCGGGAAACAACACTCTACTTCTTACTCCTCCAAGAGACAAGGTTACCTCCCACAAGGGCACAATATCCAGAGGTAGACCTTCTATCATCAACACTCCCAGCCCAATCGGCATCTGTATAGACTTCCACCCTCATGTGATTATTGTTCTTGAGCAGTATACCTCTACCCGGGCATCTCTTCAAGTATGCTAATATTCTCTCTGCCGCAAGAAGATGAAAAGTTCTAGGGGAGTGCATGTACTGGCTAACAACACTAACTGCATAGTTGATATCCGGCCAAGTGAAGCAGAGATATAGGAGCTTTCCAACCAACCGTTGGAACATAACTTTGTCTTCAAGAGGCTCCCCGCCCTCTGCATCTTGTGATTTTGTTCGATGGGTGTATCAGCCGGCTTAACACCCAACTTTCCAGTTTCCGCCAACAGATCTAGAACATATTTTCTCTGAGAGATAAGAATCCCCTGCTTGGATCTAGCAACCTCAATACCCCAAAAGTACCATAGTGCACCAAGATCTTTCACCTCAAACCGGGCCTGTACATAACCAATCTCATGACTATCATTTCTTGTCACCACAATATCATCAACATATACTGCAAGTAATGTCAGAGAGGACTCCACCCTCTTGATGAATAGTGTATGATCTGACTAGGCCTGTACATAACCAAACTTTCCCAAGGCTAATCTGAACCTATCAAACCAGGCTCTAGGTGACTACTTCAAACCATACAATGCCTTGTTCACTCGGCAAACCTTCTTACCTGTCTCTGTATCATAGAATCCAAGAGGCAACTGCATGTAAACCTCTTCCTGTAAGTCTCCTTTCAGAAAAACATTTTTAACATCCATCTGAAACAGGGGCCAAGAATGATTTGCTGCAAGGGATAACAGAACTCAGATGGTGGTCATCTTGGCTACTGGGGCAAAGGTCTCCAAGTAGTCTATACCATAAGTCTGAGTGAACCCCTTTGCAACCAGTCGGGCTTTGTACCTTTCAATAGAGCCATCAGCATTATGCTTCACAGTGAACACCCATCTGCATCCCACCGGTTTCTTTCCTTTTGGTGGGTCAACCAGTGCCCAAGTATTATTCTTCAACAGGGCATCCATTTCGACTTGCATTGCATCTTTCCATTCTGGAACTGATAAGGCTTCTTGCACTGTTCTTGGAATAGGGACATTGGCAATGGAAGTGAGATAGAACTGGTAAGATGGAGACAAACGATCATAGGATAAGAACTGTGAGATGCTATGAGCTGTAGAAGTAGTGCAATGTCGTTTCCCTTTGCGAATGGCAATAGGGAGATCAAGGTCATCCACAAGAGGGTTAGTGGCAACAGTGAGAGGTATCTCAGTAGGCTCTAGATCTGGAGCCGCAGAAGGAACTGGAGCTGGTCGGGACTGCCAATGACTAGGATCAACCTACCTGCATCGCCTATGATAGACTCTCAACTCCGGCTCCCTCGGACCACCCTCACCACTACAGCCTTCATTATCTAGTGGAATAGGTAAAGGAACAGCCCCACTCAAAACAACCCCACTTCCACTCTCATTGCTCTCCCCATGAGGAAAGAAACTTAAAACAGCCCCACTCTCACTGCTCTCCCCCTGAGGAGAAACCCTAGGATAATAGGGTGTCTCCTCAAAGAAAGTGACATCCATGGAGACAAACCGTTTCCCTAAAACCGGATCATAGCAGCAATAACCCTTTTGAGTTTGTGCATAACCAAGGAAAATGCATTTGGAGGCCTTAGGTTCAAACTTGGAATGATGAGGCCCGAGAAGCTGAACGAAACAGGTACAACCGAAGGTTTTAAGGGGAACAATGAACAACTCCTCGTCTGGGTATAGAAGGGAAAAGGGGGTTCTCATATCAAGAACCCAGGAAGGAACTCGATTAATGAGAAAAACTGCCGTGAGGATAGCATCACCCCAAAAGCGAATAGGTACATTGGAGGTAAACATGATGCTTCTGGCCACCTCCAAGATATGCCTATTCTTCCTTTCGGCAACGCCGTTCTGCTGTGGTGTATAAGCGCAAGTGCTCTGGTGAATAACTCCATGGCTAAGAAGGTAGGAGGTCAATGGCTGAGCAAAGTATTCCTTTGCATTATCAAATCTAAGGACTTTGATTTTGGTCCCAAACTGAGTGAGAACCATCTGATGGAAGTTTTGGGTCAGAGCAGGAACCTCATCCCGAGAACGCATAAGATAGACCCAAGAAAAACGGGTATGGTCATCAACAAACAGTAGAAAATATCTGTACCCACCCATAGAAGAGATATGATATGGCCCCCAAACATCAGTATGCACAATATCAAAAGAGGAATTACTCCTTTTATTACTTAAAGAATAAGAGGTTCTACAATGTTTGGCAAACTCACAACTCTCACACCTCAACTTTGATAACTCAATAGACTCAAATAAAGCAGGAAGCAAACTCTTCAAAGACTTAAAAGACAAATGACCTAATCGGTTATGCCAAAGCATAACCGAACTCACAGACTGGGAAACAAAAGACTTCTTATCCACTGACTCCTCCCGACGAGAACTCTCTCCAAGCAAATAGATCCCGTTCGTCTCACAGCCAGTCCCAATCACCTTCCTCGTCTCCAAATCCTAAAAAACACATCGGTCAGGGAAAAAGGTTACTGAACAGTTCATGTGTTTGGTAATACTACTAACTAAAAGCAGGTTAGTATCAAGCTTAGGAACATGCAAGACAGAAGATAAAGAGATAGTATCCGATAGCTTGATGTCCCCCTTGCCCGAAATGGGAACAAGAGAGCCATCAACAATGGATACTCTACCTCGGCCAGAGGACAAGTGATAAGAAGTGAACAAAGATGGCAAGCTAGTCATATGGTCAGATGCACCTGAATCTATTACCCAGCAGTGGTCAGTATTACCTGGAGTTGAAGCATGGTAAGCTGAGGCTCGAGTACCTGGATGTGCAAATGCAGATGTGGCAGGAGCTGATGATGACTGAGATGGCTGAGTTGAATTCCCAACTTCCTTTTCCAACTGTATGAGGGCAGCCCGAACAGCAGCTAAAGTCTCTAGGGATGTGCCTAATGAGGATGTTGAATCAGTGTTCACGGCCACATGAGCATTACCCTTCTTATTCCTTAGTTTTGTTGGGACCAAGTGAGAATGTAGCTTCCAACAAGTATCTTTTGTGTGCCCGGGTTTCTTGCAATGTTCACATACCAGATCCCGTTTATCTTCCTTCTTCCGATCCCTTTCTGAGTCACCCTCTGGCTTAGGTTTAATAGCTGTCAAGGCTGGGAAAGAGGGTTGAGGCTGCATCATGACTTTCCTCCCAGTCTCTTCACTATGCACCAGGGAGTATGCTTGAGAAAGGGTCACACTATCTCTTGTCAATATCTGTTGTCGCACAATGTCATATTCTGAATTCAAACCAGCCAGAAACTCAAATACCCTATTCGTCTCGACTTGCTTTCTGTGAGTCTGTGCATCTTTGGGACTCTCCCACTCAAGGGTCTCTAAATGGTCAATCTCATGCCACAAGGATTTCAAGGTAAAGAAGTACACAGAAACTGGCTTCTCTCCTTGTTTAAGGCTGTTCACCTCACACTTCAATTCATAGGCTCTGGCAACATTAAGGGGTTGGGAATAGGTTTCTTTCACAACACCCCATATCTCTTTGACTGTCTTTGCCCACAAGTAATTTCGGCTGATATGTGGCTGCATAGAATTACACATCCATGCCATAACCAAATAGTTCTCTTGAACCCACTTGGTGTATGTTGGGTCCTCCTTGGAAGGTTCTTTCACATCTCCCAAGAGGTAACCCAGTTTTCCCCTTCCTCCAATAGCCATCATGGCTGATTGAACCCACTCCAAATAATTTGACCCATCAAATCTCATAGTTGTAATCTGAAACCCGGTTTCAAATACACTACCATAATTGTGGTTTCCAAAACTACTTTCTCCCTGACCCTTAAACTCCATCTTTGATCAAGATTTAGTGGCTACAAACTGTTAGAGCCACTATACCAGAAAACAGAGTCAAACAAGCAGGTCTGAAATCTGATCCGAAACCAACACAAATCTGATCTGATCTGAAAATTGATCCGATCCGAAATTTATGTACTTCGGTTTACTGTCTTCTAGGGTTACCTGAACCCTAACCTTCGCTGCTTCTTCCTGATTACCAACTCTGCAAGCCGCAGCAAGTCTTCAACTGCTGCAAACCTCTCCTGGTAATCTCCAAGATTCAGCCACCGAATACTTCTTCAAAGCTTCCAGCCCTAGCTAGTCCTCATGTGGTCAGCTGAACTAGACACACATGAGAAACCCTAGATAGGCTCTGATACCAAGTAGAAGATCAAGACTGTAATCAGTCTTGAATCCTAATAGGTTTTAGGTTTACAAAACAGAAGAAAAGTGAGAGAAAGGAGAGAGAATAGAAGAGAAACAGGAGAACACGAGTGGTTGAAAGGAGGGATAGATTCTAACAGATCTGCCGCCACCACTTTCTTACTATTTATAGGTTATGTTTAGTACATAATGGAAAAGACACATCTGCCCTTAGTACTTACATAATAAATAAAGTAAATAAAAGCTGAAATAAATAACAACTGAATTAACAAACTGACTCAAACTGACACTACTATAACTGAAACAAATAACTACACATGCTGTCCTACGAATACAGTGGGGACCACTGCAGTGGGGCCCACATCAGTGTTCTCTACACAGATAAACAGATTAGAAAAGATAAGTAGATCGAAGTGGAATATCAAAGGTATTATGCTCATTGCTCAATAAGCACAGATACAGGTGTACAGGCAACTACATGAAAAGGTCATTGTAATTTCTGAATACTGCAGTACTTTCTATGTGTTTCATTAATGTCTATTATGTTTTACTTGTCAAAAAAAATGCCATGCTTAATATGCACAAAATACCAAATTCTGAGAGCACATTAACCAGAGAGGGTGTTGCTAGACAGATTATGATGTGGGTTGAATGCCCACTGGGGTAAGGAATGTGTATGAATTGTGGACTTTGTGGAGCACTTATTGAAGTAGGGGGAGTAGCTTGGGCCAACTCCATTTTACCATAGAGCCTGTGTACTTCTTGTAAACCCACACTGTATATTCTGATAGTATCAATAAATTAACAAGTTACTGATCAAAAACAAAACAAATTTTGAGAAAATTGAATCTGTCAATTGTTGATACATATCAACGTTAAGTTCAAATTGATAGTGAAAGTCACCAATGCATAGGCATTACTATGTCTATTTGGATTTGTCAAACTAATATTAGTGATCAATGAAGGGACCAGCTCCCCTAATCAGCGATAGCTTCCCTTGGGGAGAGAAAATTGTGAGTTTTTGCAGGAAACTTAAAGGAGAGAACAAAAGCCTGAAATAAAGAGCATTTTGGAAGGGTAGAAGAAACCAAAGAGAAAATATCCTCTGGGCTAGAAGAGCTGGATAGGAAAGAGAAGCTATAACTGAAATAAAGAGCTTTATATCACAGGAGGAAAGGTGGAAACAGAAGCTATAACTGGAAGAGATCTTAAGGAGAGAAGAGATAATGTTGGAGATAGAAGTCTAGATGTAAGTGGATTGTAGAAGGAAATGGTAACACCAAATTTTTTCACTAACTTACAAATGTTAGAAATCCGCAATGTAGAAGAGGAAGGTCAGGAGCTAAGAGAGATTCAAGAGATTACAAGGGCCTTTTGAACCATTTTAAGACCCTTTTTCAAAACCAGTTGGGAGTAGATCAGGATTGCCGGATTTGGATTGGGACAATTTCAGAGGAACAATCCCAAGTGTTGGAAAGAAAATTTTATTTGGTAGAAATTAAGGAAGCAATCTTCTCAACGGATAGATCTAAAGCCCCTGGACCAGATGGATTTTTCATGGCATTCTACCAAGAATGTTGGGATTTCCTGAAATCAGATATTTTGAAAGTCTTTAAAGAGTTTTTCCATAAAGGTGAAATCCTCTTTGGAGCAAATGCTACTTTTATTCCACTGGTGCCTAAGGAGGCAAAATATCCAAAGGACATTAGACCTATAAGTCTGATTGAGAGTCTCTATAAGATCATATCAAAGGTTCTGTTTGAGAGGCCTAAACAGATCTTACATTCAATGATATCACCCTTCCAAGTGGCTTTTGCGAAAGGCAAGCAAATTGTGGACCAAATCCTAGTGGCAAATGAGTGTGTTATTGACAAAAGAAAGAGCAGAGAGAATGGCTTGATATGTAAAGTTGATTTAGAGAAGGCCCATGATCTAGTGGACTGGAGACTTTTGTTAGAAATCCTAGAGAGACTTAGCTTTGGTGTAAGGTGGAGATTGTGGATTAAAGGTTGTGTTAGCTCAATGCACTACTCAATTCTTATTAATAGTGTTGCAAAATATTTTTTTCCCAGCTAAGAGAGGATTAAAGCAAGGGAACCCTTTATCCCCTTTCCTTTTCACCTTAGTGACAGAGGTTCTAAGCAGAATGATAATGTTTGGAGATGCACAAGGACTGATTAGGGGTTGGAGGGTTGGTAGAAATCAAGTGGTAGTTTTCCATCTCCAATTTGTTGATGACACAATTTTTTTGAAAAATAAAAAGGAAAATTAAATTAAAAAGAAAACAAGGAAAGCAAGATACATCCTCCAACAGTGCCAAGGTGGAACCACACATCAACAGCAACTCACCGACTAAATAGCAAAAAACGCATAAAACACACACACACACACACACACTACTCAATTCTTATTAATGGTGTTGCAAAACATTTTTTCCCAAGTAAGAGAGGATTAAGGCAAGGGAACCCTTTATCCCCTTTCCTTTTCACCTTAGTAACAGTGGTTCTAAGCAAAATGATAATGTTTGCAGATACACAAGGACTGATTAGGGGTTGGAGGATTGGTAGAAATCAAGTGGTAGCTTCCCATCTTCAATTTGTTGATGATACAATTTTTTTATAAGTAAAAAAGGAAAATTAAATTAAAAAGAGAACAAGGAAAGCAAGATACATCCTCCAATAGTGCCAAGGTGGAACCGCACATCAACAACAACTCACCGACCAAATAGCATAAAACGCAAAACACACATACACACAAATACAAACACATTCTTCCTCCCTTCCTTCCTCATTCCAAATTTCTCCCCTGTCCCCTCTAAAGGATTTTAAAAAACTTTCCTTCCTCCTTTATTCCAACTCCTCAAAAGCTCTTCTAACAAAAGTCTTGCCTCCCAAGAAGAACAAACCCAACAATTATGTTTTGTGAGGAAGTTGATTTAGAAATGGTAAGAAACTTGAAGTTGTTTTTTGATAATTTTGTCAAAATCTCTTACCTTACCTTTTCAGGAAAAAAAGTGGAATTGTTGGGATTAATTTGGAAGAAGGGGAACTTCTGAGTTTCATGGTAATGTTGGGATGAGAGGTTAGCAATTGGCTGGTAACCTACTTAATTTTACCTTTGGGAGGAAACCCTAAGTCTGATGGTTTTTGGAAGCCGGTGGTGGAGAGGTTCTCTAAGAAACTAGCCCTTTGGAAAAGGAATTACATCTCATTAGGAGGAAGAATCACTTTGATCAAAGCCACATTAGCAAATCTGCCTATTAACTTCCTATCTACCATCCACATCCCGATTAGGATAGTAGGGCAACTAGAGAAATATATCAGGGACTTTTTGTGAGAACTGGGTGAGGAAAAAAGGATCATTCGATTAAATGGGGACTGGTTAGTAAACCAAAAGAGAAAGGGGGCCTAGGATTAGGGAACATTGTTCTTGGAAACACTGCCTTAATAGGTATGGTTATGGAGGTTCCCCTTTGAATGAGATAGGTTGTGGCATAAAGTAATTGAAAGCATTCATAGTTTAGAATATTAACACAGTTCGACTAAGAGAGAAAACAGAATGTGAGGGTGTGTTCAATCAGTCACACGTCCAAAGAGATTATCTTATATATGTATTCTGTACAAGGCTGAGAAAGGACAATTACGTCCCTCACTTACAAGAACGAATAAATAGAAAAATAATAATCTACATATGATACAACATAAAAATGTGCTCCCAAGAGCCAAAAAAGGAAAGAAAGTGAAAGAGACATAAATCAATCTCTACATGGAAGGTAATGGCCAGGATGCTATAATTGCCCCTACTCAATCTCAACATCTCCTTAGAAAGCAATTCATGAGGTCTTTCTCAGCTCCATCTGTTTTGATGTGAGAAGGGGTAACAAAATCCGCTTCTAGGAAGACTTTTGGGTAGGGAAAGTACCATTAAAAGATCAATTTCCTGAACTTTTTTGTCCTTTCTAACCTTAAGGGTGAAACTATTTCTAAAACGGCTAAACCCTCTCCTTCTGGCTTCAACTAGAATCTTGGGTTTAGAAGAGGCCTAAGGGAAAATAAATATACTTCTTTGATTCGCCTACTTGATATTTTAGAAGTAATTTTCTTGGATCCAAACCTTGAGGACTCTAGAATTTGGACTTACTCCCCAAATGGTCTCTTTATTTGTTACTTGTTTTTCAAACTTCTTGCCTCACCTAGCTCTCAAGGGGTGGACTTCCCCATGAAAGAAATTTGGAGTAAGCCTATCCCACCAAAACTTCAAGCTTTCTGCTGGAAATTTTTCCTTGGTAAGGTAAATACTTGTGATATGCTGCAAAAAGCCTATCCCACCAAAACTTCAAGCTTTCTTTGTACTTTGCATTTGGGAGTTTTTCTCTTTTTGGCTGCAGGTGGGACCCCCCTCAAGAGGTGGTCCATGGTGGACATTTTCAACCTGAACTTCTTGAGGCAACCAAAGAAAAAAGGGAGAGTATTGTGGAGAGCTACTAAGGCAACAATTATTTGGGTTGGGTGGAGAGAAAGGAACAACAGAATCTTTATCAGAAAGAACAGAACTTTGGAGGAGGTAATTGACTGCATAAAAGTGAAGGTTGCACTATGGATTAAAACTTTGGACTGCTTACAGATTTATTTTAATCACTAATATACTAAGTACTTGGGCAGAGGTAGCACAATCCTCTAAAGTTAAAGAGAGAATAAGAGTGGAGTGCAAACCCCGGAAAGCAACAAAGTAAAATTGAACTTTGATGGTAGCTCCTTGGGTAACCCAGGTGTGGCAGGCATAGGCGGTGTAATCAGAAACTCTAACAACAGAATCTTAGCTTTGTATTCAAGGCCACTTGGTATTGCTAATTCGCTGAATGCTGACTTGATGGTTTTATTGCAAGGACTGTGGTTGGCAAATTGGGATTTAGACAGTTGGAGGTAGAAGGGGACTCAAAAGTAATTATCTCATGGGCAAGGTGTAATAGACATACCATGTGGGCTCTTAAACATGTTTTCAGGGAAGTTTAAAGAATTGTGGAGGATTTAAATGCTGAATTCAAGTGGGTTAGAAGGAGAGCAAATGGGTTAGCTGATTCCCTTGCTAAACACGGGACTACAAGGCATGAAGGCTGCAAATTTATTAGGCTTCATTATAAACTACTTTTGGTTATTTTGGGATGACATTCTCATCATTAAGTTGTACTATTCACATATATAATTGATAAAATAAAATTACCCTTTGATGATCAAAAAATACCATTAGTACATAAGTTCTTGCAAACATCCCAAACAAAATAAGATGACAAGATTTTCCAAACATGCTCCCTAGTGGAATGAAAAGATAAATTGATACAATCAAACTTAAAAATGTGAAAATATGCATTATCCTGAATAATGAATATCTTTCTAAAACTTTCCACATATTCATGAAATTTATTTACAATTTACAAAAGAGCACATTAGACCAAATACATTGATATCAGAAGTAATGAAGTTTCAAACTCAGAAAGAGACTCACAGTTCCATAATTCATGAAATTTATTTATAATTTACAAAAGAGCACATTAGACCAAATACATTGATATCAGAAATAATGAAGTTTCAAACTCAGCAAGAGACTCACAGTTCCATGCCATTCTCCACGGTAAACCTCTCCATATGACCCTGAAGCATAAAGAGATAAGAACATGTGAATTGCATAAACCACAATTAACTAGCAGAATAGTTATACACTAAATTCCAGTAAGAACCAGAAGAAGAAGCAAATGTTATTACCCAATCCAATACGCTCACCCAAGGTGATTTCCTCCCATGGGATTTCCCACTCTGCCACATCATCAAGAGCAATGTCAGATTTTGCACTATCATTACCTGCTGATCTATCTGAGCTTCTTTCTGCTTCTGGATGAACTGCAGAATCACCATTCTCCCGGTCACTTCCTTGTGGTTCATTCCCTGTTCTATCTGCAACACCATCTTTCTGCCTAGACTCTATTTGATTCAAGGATGATGCATTGTTAGGCAAGTGGGGATAGGACTCTAATTGCTCATATTGCCTACTGACAGCGGCAGTTGTTGCTACTACAGCTGCAGCAGTAGCAGTGGCTGCTGCTGTTACAGGAACTCCAAGGTTTGCTTCTGAGTTTGACATGGCTGCAGCAACTACCATTGAAGATGCAACAACAGCTGCTGTTGCGGCAGCAGCAGCAGCTACAGGAACATGTTTTACAAATTTTGCTGGAGAAGTGTCCTTAGCTGAAGCAGCAGATAGCTCAGACTCTGATGTATAAGATGGTCCAGTCCCTACCCCTACATCCAATGGACGACTAACACCCAAACCCTCAACACACTTGGGATGTTCCAGATGTATGCCAGGACTAGATTTTGATTGTATACCATGACAAGGCAGAGGTGGAAAAACCTGACCAGGACTGATATCAGTCTGATCCTTATTTCTGGTTCCATTCCTTCTCTTTTTCTTTCCTTCTTTGTCATCCTTCTGCTTCTTGGCCTCAATTGCCAAGGGATCTAGCTGCTCAGTATCAATTTCAGAGAATAGATTGGGGGGTGCAACAACACCACTTTCTAGCAAAACATCATGAAGCTTCTGAGCTAATTGTGGGTTCTCTTTGGCAGCATCAATCATATACTGTGAAACATCTTTCACTTTCATCCTACGCACAGCAGGAGAACTAACACCTTCAGTCCAGGAAGGAGATCTTGCATGCGTATAAGGATGATTAGGCTTTATGGGAGCAGGTGATTTCTCAATCTTGTAGTGATCTCTGTGATCATCAGACAACTTTGATACCACCTCATCTTTTACCACAGTGGGCAAACATTCTTGGGAAGACCCCACCCCTGTGTTCTCAGAACTTTCAACCTCACCCGAGCCACCTTTCTTATCTGATTCATTTTCTTGAAAGGCAAGAATGCAAGACCCAGATTTCTTGTCCAATGGCCCAAATTCTGAACAACCTCCAATTGAACTTGTAGCACCACTGCTATAGGAGGCTACATGAGAATAGTCAATGTCCCTAAGAAAGGGACTGACTGCATAGACAGGTTCTTCATATTCTATTTGTGTCCCTCCAGCATCAGATGGGATTAGTGTGCCAGGGTCTGCCATCAGATCAACAATGTATTCCCTGTCATGCATGTTAGTCACCAGCTTACTGAACATACTATTTGCAAACTCTAATATGGTGATTTAAAATATAAGAAAAGAGGAAAAACAAAATGTCTTGGTTTGCAGCTCCAACCCCATTTGAAGCTACATTTCACAAGAAAGCAACTAGAACAGATGTGCATTTAAGAAGAAAAAAGAAATAAAAGTATATCATTATATCCAGTATCTCCACAATCCATCATCTTAGAGGATCCCATATAAAATCTCCATAGCATGCTATTCCAGAAAATTGTAGTATTAGTATAAATTAACTTTTTGGGAGAAAAAAAAAACACTAGCAATAAGATATTTCAGAACACAGCATTGGCATGCATTGTTGTTCAAGATCCCACCTTGACGAAATCCAGAATGAACCATGTCAAATGTAGCAAACAAGCATGCACCACAACTTGCAACATAATAGCACTTGAAAGGAAAAAGGATTACCTTCCATCATCAACCTTTACAATATTCATTGCTACATTATCTGAACCTGTATATTGCAACCCTTTCACTAACCGGCATGGGATGCCCACACTATCAGCCAAAACCTGCACAACAAAGTACAAGCATTTGATGAACACCTTGATTCCCAAAATAAATACAATTCTGGATAGAAAAATGAAATGATGTTAAAAAGGAAATAAGTCCAATGAGACAATCAAACTAAGGCAATTAAACAATACATAAACTTATGAGAAAAATCCCTTTCTAGTGCTTATCCAAAGAATAACATCAGAAAGTAATGAAGTTTGATATAAGGGGTGTTCGCCAATGTGTATGATTTTGTTTTTTTTTTTTAACAAAAGAAAATTAACTACAACATCAGAAAAATTATAGTGTTATTTTGATGTGGCAGATTTTTTTTTTCAGAAAAAACAAAATCACACACATTGGCTAACACCCAATGTCCTGAAAATCGTAATCGTATCATAAATCACAGAGAAAGTTGAATCGAATCATGAATTGTAAGATTATTTCTATTTATTACAAACTTGTCAAAAATTAAATATAGGCATGCTAAAAGACTATATATATATATAGAAAAGTGTTATTTTAAGTCATATCTACCATATATTTAACTAAAACTATAGAACTTACCACGTATACATTAGAAGTCTAAGATGATAAAATCGAGTTTGAATTGAAAGTTAAATAATCCACATACAATGTCTCTTTATCCAACACATGATAGAAAATAAACTCAATATATAGTCTTGAATAACATAAATGTTTTTTTGATAATGAATAACGTAAATAAATCAGTTTCTAGAACGGAGGTAGCAATGAGAGTTGGAACAAAATTTAAGTGAAGGATAAGAGAAACAGAGAGGAAGAATGGAGAACCAAAAAGGTAACTAGGTAAGGCTGAAGAGGGCACAGGGGAAGGAGAAATGATCAATCTGGTAATAACAGGGGATATTGGTGGACAGAGATGTTGGGAAGTTAATATGAAGTATTTGCAGCAGTAATGCCCCAACAATAGGCAACTGACTGTGCATGGTTGCTTATGGCCAGTTAGAGTTTATATTTTAGGTTTTCAAACAAGTTATTATTTTCTTTAGGGAGTTTCCCATTTTTTAGTAGGTCTATAGTTAGTAGTTTCCTATTTTGTTTGGGAAACTATTAGTTTAAATCAACTACTATTTTTCTAAATTTCTGTTCTTAAGAGTTTCTAGGATTCCGATTAGGAGTGCAGTTTTAGTAGTTGCCAAGTCGAGTGTGGTTCTGAGTTTTCTGAGTTTGAGTTTGTATTGATAAGAGCTTCTAGGATTCCAAGTAGTGGGTTGATTATAGATCAGGCAGGTTGTGTCTTTTGCCCTGCTGAATTTGAAACAGCCAATCCACTCTTCTTGAAATGCCTGTTTGTAAATAAAGTTTTGAGTGTGGTTCTGCAATCATTTGGCTGGTAATGGAAAAGGTCACATTGAGACATGATGGGAAAAATGGAGGGATGCAACTGGAGTCCTATGTCATGGGAGAATACCATGTAGACTGGAAGGAAAATTTTATAAAACAGTTCAAGGCCAGCAATGTTGTATCTTTTATGGGGTAGAAAATTGGGCAGTCAATGAACAATATGCCGAAAAAATGAGTGTAGCAGAACTAAGAATGTTGAAAACTTGAAATGGATGAGTGGTAAAACTAGAAAGAATAGGGTCAGATCCTAGGGAAGGTAAGTTTTGGAACCCAGTGGTACAAAAGTTTGAGAAGAGGTTAGCTTCTTGGAAAAAGCATCGTTTCTTTGGGATGGCATACCACATTGATTAGGGCTACTCTTTCCAATTTGCCTACCTACTTTCTCTCTGTTTTTAGGATCCCTCCCAGAGAAGCTAAAAAACTAGAGAAACTAATGAGAGATTTTCTTTGGGAGCTAGAGGGAAAGCAAAAAGGACAAGCTAATTAAGTGGGAGATTGTGCGCAAAAGTAAAGAGGAAGGGGGATTAGGCATAGGAAATGTGGTACAAAAGAATGCAGCACTATTAGGAAATGGCTGTGGAGGTGGCCATTAGAAAGAGAAAGTTTGTGGAGTGAAGTGGTGGCAAGTATTGGATTTGTTTGTTGGGTTATGCTTGGGATTGTGTTGTAATTAGTGGGCTTTCTGTGGACTTTTCATCTACCCACAACTTCTTGTTGTACCTGTCCTTTTAACCTAATGAATCATTTCTGTGTTGCTGATCAAAAAAGGAAAAAAAAAAAGTAGTGGCAAGTATCCATGGTTGTTTAGAGAGCAATTGGGGTGTTAGCGTATCTCATCAGGCCATGTTGGCAACACCTTGGAAGGCAATTCACAGTATTCTTCCCCAACTCCTCAAATATATCAACTTATCAAGTATGATTTGTGTTCTAGGACTTTTGTTCTATCTTTGGAGGATTTGTGAGTTGGGGATTTTGCATCAACCTTTTTCCATCTCTTTGTTTAAAAAGGAGGTTGTATCCAAATTTATCTCTACTTCGATAAATCCTTTGGATCCAACTTGGGATCTTGGTTTTCGAATAGGGTTAAGGGATGAAGAGGTTGGTTCCTTGTCCAATTTGTTGAGTATCCTCAGCAAAGTTTGTGCAGATCCCTCAAATCCAGACAAAAGGGTTTTGTCTCAAATTTCCGAAGGGTCTTTTTTTTTTTTTTTTTGAAGAGCAAAAAATATATTCATTAAGCATCAGACACAAACGCAAACTCACTACCTTTGACACCAGCTTACAGCCAAACAACACAAAACAAAAAGCACACTTCTGGACACCATCACCCAACTCCTTGAACCACTGAACCCCGACAACATCTCCTTATTCCTCGCCCTCGAACACTCCATCATGCCTATCGACATCCTCATCCCACTTCTTTCTCTCGAACTCCTCAAAGACCTTCATAGCAAACTCCTCACCTACCCAAAAAAATAAGCCAAGGTTTTTGCCAATCTCAACTTCTTTCTCCACTAACTTCTGAAGAGGCAAAGCTTCATTCTTTTTCCCCATTGAATTCTCGTCACCTTTGGATCCTTCAAAACTCTCTTTCTTATCTTGATGCACCTTACCCAGATGGGGATCCGTTGGTTGAGCTTGAATCGTTGCTCTACAAAAACCAGATTCGGATGGAGAAATGCCTCTCAATCCTTTTCTTTTGTAAACCCATTTAAAACTTTTTGTAGGTCCAGCCCCCCCTAGACCAAGCTTCAACTGGGAAAAAATTTTTGTCACATGAACAACAAGAGGGTTTCTTGAAACCCATGCTTTCTTGCTAGTTACCCCATTATCTGACTCCACATTTTTCTCATCAGCCTTGCTCCTCCAACCCCAGATCGACGCCCAATCTTCCAACTTTCACCTCTTCAAAACGCAAGTTGTCACCAGTAAGATTCTCGTCCCAGCAACCCTCATTGCCCCTTGCCTTGACAGCCCTCCCTTCTACAACCTCATCTTCGATTCTTCTTCAGCCTAGGTCCACCACTAATCTGCCAAACGACACCTTCCAGTAATAAGAGGATCAGTATTTGATCCTCCTAACTGGTTATTGTCCTTGCAAATCACATTATCCAACCAATCTCCCTTATTCCACCACTCTTCCCTCCTCTCCATCCTTGCTCCCCTTCACAGCTTTCCCTTCCTCCCCCAACCCCGCCCCCCCCCCCCCGCTTCCTCATAAACTATCCTTACAGCCTTATCTCTTATCCCCTATGTCAGTCAGCTTCTCCTCAGTGTTTCCCTATTAAGGAAGAAATTTGGTGTAGGCCTATTCCCTCTAAAGTACGCGTTTTTAGCTGGGAAGTGTTTTATGGGAAAATAAACACTTTCAATAATTTACAAAAGATAAGACCTTTCTTGTGTACACCACCTAATTGGTGTATTCTGTGTACATCCAACGATGAGGATTGCTACCACTTACTAATTTCTTGTTCAGCTACTGCAAAGTTATAGGTTTGGTTTTTCTCTTTGTTTGGGTGCAAGTGGAATTTCACAATAGAGGTTGGCATGTTATTTGATTATTCTACCTTTGCTTGGCCCAGAAAAAGGGGAAGGCTTATGTGGAGGTCTGCTACAGCGGCTTTGTTGTTGACCATATGGGAAGAAAGGAATGCAGGAATTTTCCAAGAGAAGGAAAGAAGCATTCAAGAGAAAAAGGATTGTGTGTTGAATAGTTCATCCAAGAACAGACTTCCAGCGAGCTGGACACCTCCACCTGAAGGCTATCTAAAGCTAAATTTTGATAGTAGTAGTTTTGACAACCCAGGCACATCAAGAATATGTGGGATTCTCAAAAATGAAGCTGTAGTTACTATAGTCTTTTTCTCGGGTCTGCTAGGAATTGGAGACTCCATAAGGGCTGAATTACTAGTGGTTGTTCGGGGAGTGTGAATTGCAAATCAGCTTGGTATGTATTCCTTACTGACAGAAGGTGACTCAAAAGTGGTAGTGGGGTGGTTAAAGAGCTCAGAGTCTGTTATTTGGTGCTATAGGAATGAAATCAAGAGATTTAAGTGGCTTACACAGAATATGAATTTAAGAATACAATGAGTGGGTAGGGCAGCTAATGCCTTGGTTGATTGTTTAGACAAGCAAAGGATTAATTGGGAGCATTTGTTTTGGGCTCATAGGAGTCACTCTGATAGGTGATAAAATGAGGGCAAGTGGACTAAGATGGTTTGGTCACATGCAGAGAAGACCATCTACAGCTCCAGTGAGAAGTGGCTTGTTATATGTAGAAGGATCTAAAGGAGATCAGGGCAGACAAAAAGGAAAAGGACAGTAATTGAAATAGTGAAAATGATTTAAGGATCAAGAACTTAATAATAGACAGCACTGAACAGAGCAGAACATGGCAGAACTTTTAGCTGCTGTACAAGGGGTGCAATTTGCAAACCAGCTGGGGGTACAACACCTAACAATCGAAGGGGATTCCAAAGTGGTGGTGGGTTGGTTGAAAAATCCTGAAGAGGCTATGTGGCGTTACAAGAATGAAATGAAGAAATTTAGTTGGTTGACAAGGAATATGTTGGCCACTGTACAGTGGGTGGGGAGATCAGCAAATACTTTGTCAGATGTGTTAGCTAAGCAAGGGGTAAATAGGGAAGAATTGTTTTGGGCTCAGTTGTGATTCTTGCTTTTCTTTCCTAGTTTACTTGTAAGATTCAAGGGGGGCTGCAGCTCGCGCCTCTCCCTGGGATGTTGTATGAACTCACTCTAAATCTGCTTCTGAATTAATAAATTTATTATCATTCATCAAAAAACAGAGCAGAACAGGTTATGGAAGAACAGGATTCATGTAGCCAACTTATACGTACTTGTAAAGGGCTGACCATAACATGCTTAAAATATAAGACCGGACTTCTAGGTATAACCAATTTGTAGATACTGACTTACAAAATTAAAGTTATGAAGTACCAATGAAGTATGTTTCTTGACTTTCAACATTCCCTTCTTCAATTGTCTTCTCACATAAATACAGAGTATTGACCATATTTCTTCTTTTCTGGATCACTATCCTGTAGTACAGTAGCTCAGACATGAGTTGTCTTTAGTAAAGATAGCTATTGAGAATGAATATGAACGGGTGTCCTTGAAGTGGTTCTCTGGTTGTTTCTGATCTTATGGTGTATGGAAAACCATCATAGAAAATATTGATTAATTTGTTGGGATCTTGCAGCTTCAATGTGGAGGATCATGCATTCAGTTTTGGGGAGATGAATACCAATTTATAGGAAGTTATGGTAGAACAGGATTCTTGTAGCTGATCACAAATAGTTGAGGTACTACTAGTTGAGTTGAGAATGATATAGAATGGAAGCTATGATGGAAAAGGACTTATGCAGATAACCTCAAATAGTTGGGATAAGGCTTTGTTAAGTCGAATTGAATTGAGTTCAGAATGTTGTGAGCAGGAAAATCATGGAATATGTATTTAATGCTTTACAAAATCAAGGAAATAAAAGTACAACAAACTTTAAAAATGCAACTAATACCACGTGACAAATGACGCATGACATTTGTAACCCAGACTATGTTCAAATCATCCAATAGACACTCCAAATAAAAAATAACACATGCCTCAGAGGTAGCATAATCATCAAATTCTTGCTTTTCAGCACTAAACAGGGGTTAGCCATATATCAACCAAGAAGTTGCACTACCTTAAACAGCAATGCCCGATGACGAGCTAAACCAATAGTTAAAGAACCAAGAGGCAGCACCATGCTCCCAACAGTTGTTCTTAAACGATTACTAAGATTTCTCCATGCTTTCAACATGTTGACTGGATCCCCAACTGGTCCACCCATGTAGTCAGCAACTAAAGCAGCAAGTTTTTTCACCAAATCACTACCCATAAAATCAAGAGGTCCCGACCTAGACTCAACAGCCATTACCAGGGCTTTTTGCTCAAGTTTTAACAGGTTGACATCAGCATCCCTATTTACCAGCACTGCTTCCCAACTGATACCATCTGAGACTGGTGCTCCTTGCAAATCAACAAGGGAAGGCATCTTCTCTGAAGTGGACTCAGCCAAAATGCCATATAGGTCGTAGAAACCATCCAAGATCTTGTCATCATATCCAAGAGCATTGTAATTCTGTGAAGCATATGAATAGTATATGAGATAGATTATAATGGGACAAGTATGGCGATAATATTGAAAAAAGTTAAATTTTTGTAATAAATGTATCATACTTATCTAAAAGTGCCCCAACATAGATAACTTATGACCACAGAAAAAATAAAAAAATTAAAAAAAAAAAAAAAAGAAAGAAAGAAAGAAAGGAAGATAACATATTTCTAGTGCTTACAATAGTGTTTCAAATTGAGCTATAACCTAGCAAAGCAGAGACAGTTGGCTGTACCCAACATCCTTAAGTAACTAGAAAGAAAAATTATACAGGAAAGTGTTCTTCACATTATAATCATATCTTAAATCATAGATTTTATTTTGGAAGGTAAGAATACAA
The DNA here is from genome assembly GCF_056320005.1 of Nelumbo lutea. Classification (NCBI taxonomy): domain Eukaryota; kingdom Viridiplantae; phylum Streptophyta; class Magnoliopsida; order Proteales; family Nelumbonaceae; genus Nelumbo; species Nelumbo lutea. The sequence continues at coordinate 33,679,766 of NC_142687.1, read as the reverse complement.
TTGAACTAATCAAAAAGAGGGGGGTCAGCCCAATAATTACAATGCCAGCCCCTTCGAGATAAACGGGCCATTGTGAGCTATGCATACCATTTGCAATCAATATAAATCGTAGAAAGGGTTGAATGGACTCAAATTGTGTATTGGATCATAAACTGCAAGAATACTTCTTTTGAATAAAAAAGTATATACCATAAAATTAAATCTCAGAAAAAAATAACCTTACCCTTTATCCATTCAACATCCATCATATAAGTATTTACCACAATTAAGTTTACCACCTTCACACTTTTTAAGGTAAGATGTTATGATTAAGTTTGACTCTGAATTCAATTAACCCCCACAAAGACACCTCCTTAACCTACATATGATGGAAAATAGGGATTTAAATAGTTTTTAAATAACCAACTAAGTCTTACTCTAGTAATGGTTTTAAAACAAAAGCCCCTTGAAAAAACTAAAAAAAAAAAAAGGAAAAAGAAGTGATGAAGCATGAACTAGGTCATAATCAAATTTATTCAAATTTCATTAATTTAATAGATTGTATGATTCAAACAACAATCGTAAGTTTTTATCTGAAAAATATTCTGTAAGCTTTGAATTGGAAGCTTTGGATTTCAAAATTGAAATCTTGAATCTTGTCATAAATCATAAGATTTTTGCAACTATGTGAGGGAAACAATAAGAGAAGTTAAGATGAAACACCTTCCTTTAAAGCATGTTTAGTGTTCTCCAGCTATTAAATGGTACTATATAGCAATAAACAGATCCCCCTTTTGAGTGAACTAGTGAAGTTGGATCAAGATAGCTAAACATGTGCATTGGCCATGTTGTTCACATTACATAGATTTAAGATTAGGTGATTTGTTATCTATAATAACTAAAATATATCTGTCACTGGTCCACATTTTGTAGTCAAGATTGAAAGAACTACCAATAAAAACCATTCAAGCATCATGTACTCTAAGTCCTTTCTAGAGAAGAACATGTTCACAAAGGAAGAAAGGAATTGTTCTATGCACTCATAACAATGTGTAACTATGGCATCACCATCACCATTTCATTAGCAGCTTCATCAGAAATACACGCAAAACTATAAACTATGACATAAAAATGCCAATTATAAGATGCATCATATTTATGAATTCACCAACTATAGGATGCAATAACTCAAACAAATTAGGCACAGCGAGACAGGTAAAGAGAGAGGAAAATATAGTAACTTACCCAATATCTATAGGCAACAACTTCTGCAGTAGTGTTCTGGGAAGAACATGAGCCCAGACTGATTTGCTTTACAGCCTCAATCTGAACCGCCTCAGGATCTTCCTGTGCACTCAATTCCAGCGCCAGTTGTATTTGATATTCCTCGTCCATCCCAGGATCCCTTGAATTGCTTGAACTCGAATCCCTCCTCACTGCATCAGACAAAAAATCCAAGCTGCTGCTACTCAAAGAATCCAAAGGGTCTCTTCTCTCTCCTCTCCCTGCATTTGAAGACGACGGAGGACTAGGACTATGTCTACTCGTAACAGAATTCAACCACCCAGAAATACTTGAGAACGGTTTCTGCTCAGAATGATGATGATGGTGAGATGGAGACGCCCGAGATGGTGAAGCTCTCCCTGTGGAATCATCACTCAACCTATGACCCCTCGACGATGTAGACCCATCAGTATCTTCCGATTGGTTGGGCATAATATGCAGCTTCTTTAGAATGTTCTTCATGGTGTTTCTGGAAGGTGTACTAACTAATGCTATAGAGTAAGAATAGGTAGTAATAGTAGGTCCATAATATCCTCCTTGTTGTCATCAACCACACATGAAATATCAAATCACTTACTCACCACGAGAATCGCTTCAAGCTAACACAGAAATTGATTTCCCCTTCCACCCCCAAAAGACTTCCCACAAACCCATCAAAACCAAAAGCAAGAGCAACCATTCGAAGCAATTCCCCACTAAAGTTCATGTCATGTCAACAAGATCCAGTGGCTTAAACTGAAGAAAAAACCTACGCTCTTCACAATATAACAATACCCCAGCTCGAAGATGCATACAAAATGGAAGGAAAAAAGAAACGAAGACACAATCAATAAAAGAACAGGCAATTGATATCAAAAAAGATTGCTTTCTCGTTATTACCTCTGAGGAGCAGAACAGACTGAAGAAATCTATATTGGGTGAAGTCGATCGATGTTGTTATTTGGCTCTACCTTTCTACTGATGGGGGACAAGGAAAAGGGCGGGTGGGGGAGCTTACAGGAGGGGAAGGCAACGCAGACAGTCGCGCACGCGCACGCACAGCAAGGCCAACCAGATGGAGTGGGACCTTTGAAGCCGAACCACTTGAAATAGTTGATAGTTGAATAAGAGAGGCTTCACGGTCCCAAAGAGAAATGTAGTGAGCGGAGGCAACTGACTTCCTAGTCCCAAGATGGCATGAGTTGGAAATATGTGGTGGATTGGATAGGAACTAAAGCTCCACTTTAAAGTCTTTAGACGCCTGACCGTAAAAGGAGAAGTAGAACTATAAAAACAACCAAATGGGAATTTTTTAAATGCTTTCAGTTATTAGAATAACCGCACATGTAATGAAGAGAGAAAACCACCTCGGCTTGCCCCCTATAGTTCCTCCCCATTTTAACAGTTCTTTTCTATTTTTATGCCCATCTGGCATTCTTTTGTAGATCTTTACTTCTTTTTAGTGTTAATTAATTGCTTGAATCTTAATGTCCCAATACTCACAAGATTCAATGGCCATTTGGGGTTGGGGTTGGTGGATCAAGTGGTGGGTCAGCAGTGTAATTCCCCTTTTTGGCATTCCTTCTGTAGATCTTCGGAGTTTATAAATTGTTTGAGTCTTAACCTCCCAATTCTCACAGGATTCAATGACCATATGGGGTTGGTGGACCAAAAAAAAGTTATGGGTCATCAGTATAATTCCTCTTTTCGCATTCCTTAGTAGATTTTTAAAGTATATGAAATGCTTGAATCTTTATCTCCCAATTTTCACAATATTCAACGATTATTTTGGGGCTGGTGGTTCAAGTTCTGGATCAGCAATATAATTCCCCTTTTGGCATTCCTTTGTAGATCTTTAGAGTTTAATAGTTTGTGAATTGCTTGAGTCTTTGTCTCCCAATTTTCACAAGTTGGGACCTTGAATTAAAGGAATCTAAAAAACAGAAAGAAATGGGCTTAAGTCACGTGCGATGAATGAACTGGTAGGAGGTTCTCCCTATTTGAGCATTTTTTTCCCATTTGTAGAGATATTTGATTGGCCAAGTAAGATATTATTCTGGGTGTTCCATGTTGATTGATTTACACAGATGGGATGTTGTGAATTTAGAAATCCTTTTCTATCTAGATTGTGTTTGACGGTTGAGGAAAATTCCTATTTTTGAGCCAGTATACCAAATGACTATCTTACTATAGTTAGCTCTTTGAGATTGGAATAGCATCATTAGTGAATAAGAGGACGTATTTAAGTAGGTTATCTCCTTCTTCATTGACAAACATGAGGGTGACTCGTGGGACGGTTCAATTCAATTGAATTACACAGAGCAAAGCAGCAGGATGTGTAGCTAAGGATAGAAACACTATTGAATTACAATATGTGAACATTACAGAGACCATCATACTAGCCAAGTCCAAATCAATATGGCTAACTGCATCTGAACCATTCAAATAACAATCAAATTTTTTTGTCAGAATGCAAGATTGGTACAGGCGAATTTTGGATTTAATTTCAGGATAAGATTGACAGAATATCATGAGAAAGCCCACGTAAGTTAATTCAAGTTTACTTGGCTAATGACAATGTAGTCTAGGTGGTCAGTTGGCATCCCTCTCATAGATTATCACTAGTTCAAACTCATGAAAAATAATATCTCTGTATGTGTAAGCTTGAGTAGACCTGTTCATGGGCTGGGTAGCCCGATTGCCTGGCCTGTTATTTTTTGGGTTTGGACAAAATTTCAGGCACGTGGGCTCGGGCTCGGGCTTTAAATATCAGGCCCAACTATTTTTGGGCTGGGCTCAGTCTTTCTCAAATAAGCCTAGCCCATGTATATATTATATAACATAAATGCTTTTTTTGTATGTAATAATATCGGATTGGGCTCTAGCACGGGCCAGGCTTATTTGAGAAAGACCGAGCCCAGCCCAAAAATAATTGGGCCTGATATTTAAATAAATATATATATATATATATATATTTCTTAAATTATTAATTAATATTAATTTATTATAAAAACAAATTAGTTTATTGATTTATTAAATTATTACTAAATTAATATAATATTAGTTTATAAATGTACACTGAAAATAAGACATTTTGTGTACAGGTCGGGTTTCAGGCTTTATATAAGGGCCAAGCTTGGGCTCAAGATCTAGGGCCGATGGTCGGGCTCAAGCCTACACATTTTCTGTTGATAAAGAGGCAAAGTCAGGCCCGACCCAGCCCATGAACCGGTCTACTTTGTGAGCTCCATGTGCAACTCTACTATCATCATAAACCACACCTAGAGCTTAAAACAGGGTGGCATGGCACGATTTTTTGGCCGGCTTGACATGACAAAATGTTGATTGTGTCGGACCAAGGGTTTCATATCCACTCGCTAAAACAGTTACATATATGGAGTATTTGTGTATTTTGGCTTTAGGGGGAGAAAATGACAACAATGCCCCCCAATAACTATACAACAAATAATTTGGGGGCATTTAGGTAAAGTGGTAAACAACTTTATAATGACCAAAATACCCCTCTCAACAACTAAAAAATTACTAGTTTTTAGTGTTTTTTGGGCAAATCCTATCCTCCACCATTCTTATCACACCAATTCAACAATTTTCTTATCAAGTTCTCATACTCTCTCAAGTCTTAATCTCTCATATATTTTACGATTCTCATACTCTCTACACTCTACTCTCAAATTCTCAACTTTATCGAAGTTTCAACAAGAAGAAGGCTTGCTCAAGTCAAGGTCCAAAGTATCAACACGTATCAGTCAATGCGTATCATGCCGATGGCTTCCTGATACAACCCTTGTATCAGGTCGGCCACTGGTTCAAAGGGTAATCAGGCCTTAAATCGGCCCCTTTGAACCAATTTTGAAAACATAAAAAATCACCGACATAGGCCATGTCAATATTTAGAACCTTGGCTCAAGTATCTCAAATTAGCAATTTGGGAGGCTTGGAGGCTTCAGCTATTAAAATCAAATTGAGATTCCGAACCGGCAATCTAGGTAAGTGAAATTAAATTAATTTTTATTTTTTATTATTTAAAAAAATGGATGTCTTCTCCCAAAACCAATTCCCCAACATCAACATGTTCAATGCCAACGTGGTATCATGATAATGTTAGCACCAATATGGATGCTATTGATATTAACGAATTTTCCACCCCTAGTACTGATAATGATACTAAGGGAAAGTAAAAGAATGCCACTATGTTTATTAGCCCAGTTTGAAAAATATTTAAAGTAAAGGAGGCTAAAAGGACAGAAAAAAAAGTCATTTGCCAAACATGTAAGAAAGACTTTAGTTGTTGTAGCAAGGGGGGTATTGGCCATTTTGGTATACATTTGCTCACGCATAAGAAGAAGAAGAAGAAGAAGAATAAGAAGAAGAAAGGAAAGAAACAATACAAACACAAATTGGGCATGGGGTTTTTGGTACTTTTAAATATTTTAAAGAAAAAAATGAGGCAATAATTAGCAAAATATGTTGTACATGTTAAATAACCATTTTTGTTAGCTAAAGATACTAAACTCGAAAGATTTTTATGCAATTCTATAAATCCACAATTTAAAAAAGTTTATAGTACTATTAAATCAGATGCTTTAAATTTTTTTATTCATATAAGCAGAATTTAATTTATATTTTATCAAATCTTAATTCTAGAGTTGCAATTACTTAATGATATTTGGACTTCTAAATTTAATATAAGTTATATTTGTGTTATCAGACATTTTATTGATGAAAACAAGATTTTACAAAAAAAAAAAAAAGGAATTTTAAGTTTTACTAGGCTTGAATGGTCACATACTGGCCCACCTACTGCTGCAAGTATTTTAAATACTTTACATGGTTATGGAATTGATAAAAATACTATTTTCTATTATTTTTTATAACCTATTAATAATGATTCAACAATACATATTTTAAAATCTCAATTAAAACCATTTTTAAATGGTAAATTATTTCATATAAGATGTGCATGTCACATCTTAAATTTATGTATTCATGATGCTTTAAATATTATTTCTAATCATATTTCTAAAAATAGAAATTATATTTTATATATTAAAAAATTTGGAGCAAGAAAACAATAATTTAAATATTTATGTCAAAATTATGGTTTAAAATATAAACATTTTATATTAGACGTTAAACATAGATAGAATTCTACCTATGCTATGTTAGAAAGTTGTAGTTCTTTCAAACAAATTCTTATTGATTTTTATAATACAAAAATGCCAATTGATATTATAGTTGAGGAAAACTGGGAAATATCAATTTGTATAAAAGATTTTTTTTAAACATTTTTATGATGCAACTAATGAATTATTAGGTGTTTATTACCCAACTAGTTGTAATTTATCTTATCAATTAATGATGATTAGTGATTGCTTTACAAAATATAGAAACAATTCACAATTTAAAAGTATTGTTGAAATAATGGAAAATAAATTTTAAAATATTGGGAGAACATTTATCCTATTTATTGCTTAGCTACAATATTATATCCTATAATTAGGAAATATGGTTTAGATATTTTAACTGAAACATATTGTGAGAATATGAATATCGAAATTGGAAATAAAAAAGAAGATATTAATAATTTATTATTTGAAATGCATAGTTTATATGAAATTGAAATAACAAGGCATGATAAATCTACAACTTGTGCAAGTGCATCTTCCATTTCTTATACTAGTTCGAGTAGTGGAAAAGAAAAAATTTGGCATCTAATAAGTATAATGCAGAAATCTACTACCTCTTCATCAACAAGTTCATTTATTGAACTTAAATGTTATTTACAAGCAAAATTTTATAGTTTAGGTGATTCCTTCGCCTTGAAGGAAATGAATAATTTTAATATGGTGGAATGAACATGAAAAAATCATTCAGTTTTGGCCACCATAGCACATGATCTACTAACCCCTTTAGTGTCTACAATTTGATCTGAGTCTTATTTTAGTGCAGGTACTAGGGTGTTGGATGACAAGAGAAGCTACATGAATGATGAAAATATGGAAAAGTGCATATGCTTTAAAGATTGGTTGGATATTGTCATGTTGAAGATAGATTACAAGACAAAGAAGGGCATGACACTACACCCAATGTTTAGAGGTGCAAGTCGGGCGGGTTGGGCCAGGTTTATGGTCAACCCAAGGCTGGCCCTAAAATTTGGGCTTAAGGCCCAAGCTCGAGGTCAAGCCCGATTTTCCTAGCCCACCCTATAATTTGATGCACTCGGATTGGTCTTGGGCCCAAGCTAGGCTCGGGTTGGTCAATGAACCCACTCTAAAATTATACATATATAAATGTATTTATGAAAATATATATACATATATCTATGTGTGTATGTATGTAAATATGTATACAAATGTTATATATATATATGTATGTATATATGCAATATTTACATATATACACATATATGTATAAATGAATATAATTGGGTCTAGTTCGGGTTACCTAAGGGCTAGGCCCGAGCCTGGCTTGAAAAATAAAAAAGTCCAACTTCTTAGGCCCAAGCACAGCCCGAGGACCGAAAATCTAAGCTCAGCCTGTATAAAATTTTGGGTTGGGTCGGTTCGGGCTTGGGCTGGGCCTGCCCAAGTTGCACCCCTACCGATGTTTAACTTGAAAGAGATGATCAAAGTCAAGGAGATGGAGGTTCAAGTGGAACTTAAAGAAAATGATGAAGTCAATATTAATAGTTGTATAGATTTTTTTTTTTCAAATTATTGTAAATTTTGTTTTAATTTTATTTAAATTATTTGATATCTTTTCAATAATGTATTTTTTTTAATTTGTAACTATATTGTATTTTTTATATTTTATTAATTTATTCTATTTTTCATATTTCATTCATCAAACTACTATATGATTTGTACAATTCAAATTTAAATGAAATAAAATTCTTATTTTTCTTCCAATTTGTTGTCCACTTTGAGTCTTTATCTCTTTGACTTTGTATTTAGTTAAGTATTTTTTTTCATTTATTTGTTAGATTTATTATTTTTTAAATAGTTCACAAATATTTTAATTTTACAAAAAAAAGGCTGATTTAATTCTGCCTAGACCCAAGGCTTGGCCTGCGACCCAACCCACCACGGCCTAGGCCCATGGCACAATCTACAACCCGCCTGATCTAGGCCCATAACACGACATAGGCTTGCACAAACTTAGGTCGTGGGTTATTACAGGCCAACCCCTCAAATTATCATAGGGTAGAGAGATATGATCCAGGACGGCCCACAGGCTGTGCCGTGCCAACCCAACATGACCCGTTTGACAGCTTTAACTACACTAACTACTGATATAAATCGAGCCCAGATTAACTGGAGGCAAGATTGTAGACATTGGGCTGGGCTACCGGCTATCTATCACAAGTGAACACACTAGTGTTCATTACGCTAGCGTGTTCACTCGTGATAGGTATCCCAGCCCGGTGCGTACAATATTGTCTCCGGCTCATTCGGACGCGTATAAACGTAACCAGCAGAGGGAAGCAAAGACGCATTACAATTTGCAACACCTCAACCAGCAGAGGGAAGCAAAGACATAACCAGCACAAGTCACTAATAACAAGGGTTGGTTCATGAATTGGACAAAATTCACTCATATAGCCAAATGGGACTGGTGTCAGTTTTATTTTATTTTTTCATAAAACAAATCACTTAAAGGGGTGGGGATAGAGCCGGTTCACGTTGAGATGACTTCGAAACTGCCAACCACAAAATGCTGGCTACGTGATGTCAGTGGGTCGGTTTAGGTGATAAATCCGTACTGACCCGGCTCTATCAAGTCTTTATCAAGTTTCGCGTCGCGTCAGGTTTGGATTGGATAAAGCCAATCCAACTGACGGTGCTGACTTGAAAATAATGCTACACATAAGGCAGATCGGGGGATTGGGTTGGGTTGAAGTGGGTATTACTTTGGATTTGGGTTTATATCAGATAAATCTATACTAAATCTGACCCACTGACATCCGTACGCATCAAGAACATCTATTCATAAATTACAATAACAACTGTTCCACAGCGTCTGGTCAGTAGATGACCTTATCATGGAAATGTTGTGGTTACATAGATTTATTATGTATTTGGTTTAGTTAATAATTTTTCATTTAATGTTTGTATTTTATTTATTTGTAAAATCGAGAAAGATAATAATCACAATTATTTATGACAATTAGGCATGAGTATGTATTAGTGAAAAAATGTCTAATCATTTGAATAACTTTTAAAAAATAACTTCCCCAAATAATAAGTATGCATAAAAACCGAAATCTATTTTTGTTATTCTCGATATGTATGAAAGAGTACAAGAGGAGAACTACTCACACCTACGTGGCAGCATTTATTAAGTAAACGCTCACAGAACCAAACACCATATTAATCCCACACCTCCATTTTTTGTTTGAGAAACGCTAGGCGACCATCTCAGTTTCTGGTTGGAGACTATGTAATATCAGCCAAACCAGATTGTAGTCATTAACTAGCCACCTCTAGTTATTAGGGGTGAGCAAAAAAAGAGAAAAGAGAAATAAAGAAGACTGAAATGGAATTGAAAAATCAGTTAACCAAATCGACTGGTATATATATATTTTTATATTATATATATATATATATATATATATATATATATATATATGTATATATATTATATATACTTTTTATATATTATTTATTAATTAAAATATAAAATTATATATTATAATTTTTTATTATATATATTTATAATATATTATAAAAATTAAAAAGACAAAAAAACTAACAAATGAAGACTGGTTTTGATTACCGAATTTTCAAAAATCAGTAGTACCAGTTCAATCCAAGAAAAAACCCCACGACCGAACCATGAGCACCCGTACTAGTTGCATAGCATTAGATAACCATCCCTCAAATTGAAAACCTCAGGCATCATCTAAAGTCGTTAAATATCGTTAGATTGGCAGTTGAAATAGTAAAGAGGGAGCAAGATTGGAGCATGAAATTAAATTATCTATCTATTTCTTTACACACTACAAGTTTATCATCTAACCATAGGGACATTACAAAAATATTAATAAAAATGATCTTATTGTTATTTCATTTAACATTCTCACTGTTAATCAATTCTAAAGTATGAACTTAAAATGAGAAAATGGCTAAAATCAAATAAATTGATTCCACATGGTATCCGAAACACCTCACATGAAACTAATTTAGCCTAATGCTGCTTTCAACATAAATAAAATATGAAAAAGATATCCCACAAAGCTCCATAATTGGCGGAAGCATCATTGTCCAAAAAGTCCTATTCTTTCTCAAAGTTGTATCATTTTCTTAAATAAAATATATTTTTCAAATGTTAAATGGAGATCATGGCCTAGGGGTGCAACTTGGATTGAGTTAGTTGGAACCCCAAGTCGAAAAAGTCAGATTAGATTGGGTTGATGATCAAGGTAGGGTTAGGGTCTAAACATGTGAGCCTTAACTTAATTTGGGTTGAGTTAGGATTGGGGCCTTTGGACAACCTGACCCAACCTATAACCCACATGTCTTTAGATTTGTATGAATGAATATTTACAAAAAAAATTCCACTATGACGCCGGAAATCAACAAACCAATATAAGTAATAAGCAATCAGGTGGTAATTTATCAAATTCACATGGGTTTTTGATTGGTCAAGGCCCATCCGATAGGATGTCTTTCTTACAGCATAAATTTATCCTTATATAAAATATGTATTTATGCACGCATATGAATGTATGCATATTTTATATACTTGTAAATGTGCATCAACAGTCAAGTTTAAAGGTGAAATATTTTATACAATACTCCTTTGTTTAAGCCTTAATAGGCGATATTCATTCAGCAATGCTGAAAATACAGCCCAAAGAAAACAAGCAGTTAGAAAAGCCGAATTAATTCAACCAAAAGTTTAGATAACACTCCTAAGGCACCATACCTTTCACCCTGTACATATAATAATTTAAAATCATTTTACCTTGTTTTATTAGTCTTAGAAAATGAGAACACTTTGACATGAATAAATGAATAAATTAGGCCAACCCAAAGCCATTGAATTGGGTAGGGGTAGGTGTGTCAAATGGACCGGATTCGGTCCAATCTGGTCCAGTATAACATGAATCCATTACAAATGGATAAGTTCCAATTCAATCCGATGATTATTTTGGACTATTTTGGATTGGTCCAATTCAATGTTTGGACCATTCAATCTATGCAAATTGGTTTTAATTTAGATTTGTTCCAATTCAAACCTGTTTCATTGACACCTGTGTTATCTTTTATTAATGGATCGGATATTAGTTCAATTTGATATGGTCCAGTATAAATCCATTATGGATAGATAAAGTTCAATTCAATTCAATAAATATTTTGGACAATTAAATCTGAATTGATCCAATTCAATATGTCTTATTGGTCTATCCAATTTGTCCAATTTAATTTTGATTTGGATGGGATCCCACCCAAAACTAATCCATTGACACCCTTAGATATGAGTTAGGATTGGCCTTAACCTGACTTGACCTGGCCGATTAGCACCCCTGTGTGAGCCGATGATCCAACAGTGGAAATGATGTGAGCAAGAATCATGGGGGAAAAGATGGGTCAACCCTAGGCCAGAAAGCCTTCCATAGTCAAATATAGGAGAGTTCAGGGGGGCCTACACTCCACCAGAACATCTAGCCACCCATGTCTTCTTCCCTCAAAAATGGATAAAGGTTTTCATTTGTGACAAGCTAGGTTTTGTTAGTGGTTGTGAGTATTGGGATTCCTCCATGCCATCTATGTCCCACCCAAAACGTATATCTGATAATGAATCCTTTAGACTAGCCACATGTGTGGTTCCCTGTCCATGTCAGACCACAACCCTTCTTTTGGACTCTTTCCCAATTGTAAAAAGCAGATACTGAACTCTGGGCCTCTTTTTCTGTTAAATATAAAACATCTGCAGGTGACACTTGCCAAGAGAGAGAGAATAGTGTGTAAATTGCACAAACATATAGACCCATTGGGTCCACCCTGCCCATGATGCTTTCTGTGGTTTATGGACTAATAGGAAGCAATTCCATTTCCCTAGCCTGCTTTGTCCGGAGAACCCAAAACTGAAACTGGGCCTCTAATATAGCAAGAATAGGGTGATAATGCTGTACTAGGATTATATTCTTAGTTTCTTATATAATGGTAGTAGGGCTGGAAGCCTGGTACATCCACAACCAATTGGCAATTGGATTTTTCCACCTAAAAGCATGATTTCCATTTTAAGAAGAGACAAATGCCCACTGAATCATCAATCCAATTCACCTAACACCCTTATCCCCAGTTACTTTGTACCATCTGCTGCTACTCATGGTTGGTGGGATTTCACTTATTTAAACAAATACCCATCTCTGGGGCGCACTGGCTTGTTGATGGGCGGACCATAACTTGAACATTGCACCGTCCCACTAATATAATATAGATCATGCATGCCCGCTGCTTTTGACCGAAGCCCCTCATCTCACGTGGTGTTGTCAAACTGTCAATGGATTGGGTCTTGTCCGGGTCAGTTTCAAGCCAGACCTTTAGGGTTTGTAATCAGGATTATTGGGTCTGACCCAATTATAATCGACTGTTATAGATGTTAATGGGTCATGTTAAATGATCATTTCAGCTTGGCCCGACCCTGTAAGGTTGTGTTAGGGTAAGATTTATTCGGGTATAGGTCGGGTTAGGGTTTTGATGCTTCAACCTAAAAGTCTGATTCGGGTTTTATTGTAAGTATCGATTTGAAAACCCACAATCCAAATTCCAATTTAAATTAATGATTGTTGAGTTTTCAATATGTATCAGAAGAATATACAGTTAAAACACTGCAGGACAGGTCAGATCAAAATCAAGTTTTATAGTATCAGGCAAGTTTTGTAGCTACATGTTGTTAAATCAGGGTCAGTGAAATCTAGATTTACCCCTGCACGCCTCACATCAATCTCAAAGCACTTTTCAGTCGTGTATTGTGTATGTTGTCATTCATGAGATGCATTGAAGAGTCGATTAGGGTTAAGACATACTGACTCGACCATCTCTTTTCTTCAGTAAGAGAGAGAGAGAATTCAAAGTGGGTTCCATAAATACACCGACAAGACATAATTGTCCAAAATTTGTGTCGCATACAGCACCATGTTTCAGGCACTGTATGGTGGTAGTGGTGGTGGGATCCATCCTTTAGATTATGAGACCATTTAATGCAGTGGTTCAATAGAATATATATCAACACTTCAACTGTAAAATTATAAAAAGCTCCGGTGGAATAGACCCGAACAAGAATTACTGTTTCTCATTGGATTTTGATTCATTAATGGGCCCCTCGCTTGTAAAAGTGCACACTTTTTGCTGTCATAGTAGAATCTACTTGATACCCATGAGCCCCTTTGTAATGGCTTTGACACGCATCCAGCGCTGATGCAGTGTTCTTGACGTGAGGTGAGAGGTCTCATTAATCGCGACCCTTCCGGATTCTCTATCATCTCATCTCATGTTTGTATCGACGTAATTGGGTGGGTGGAATTGTTACTCATTGCCCAGAATTCCCCCAGATTAAGCTCCAAATCTTGAGGAGCTTGTCAGAAGAAATGGAGTAAAAATAGAAGTAATATCAACTCAATTATCCAAACAGAGCAATCGATTGAGAGAGAGAGACAGAGAGCTCTGTGGTGTCTGATAAGTGTTGAAGAAAGCATAGAAAGCATGCTGAAAAGAAAGAGTTTCTAAATTTAACTATTATTTGCTGAATTAAACCACTTTCATTTCTTCCAATGGTTTCTTTATCTTGTCAGTAGAGATTTATAGAGAAAACAGATATGCCCAAATCAGTTCCCCAGCAGAGTTTAAAGACTTAAGATCACTATTCTATCAAATCGCCAAGAAAAAAAAGGGAACCCAGAATGAACGAACACTGGGCAAGAAAGATTCTAAAACAGTGGCTTTAGAAAAAAAAGAACAAAAGGATGATAAGCAGGAAAAAGTCAAAAGACTGGAAGAAATCGATCGAGGTCGACCAGTTCGGGGGCGGCTTTTCATGTCGTTGGCCTTTAACGCAGTAGAAGGACTCCCTTAAAAGCGCCGGGCTGCCCTTTCCCATTTCAGCTTTCAAAGAAGACGGAGGACCACTTCGGCATTTTGGTCCACTCTCTTCTCTTGGCTTCAACCTTTTCTCCAATTCACTGAATGTATACTAACTTTTACTAGCATTCTTGGACAAAAGCATATGCGCCCTTATCCCCTCCGTATTCCTTTGTCTTCCCAACCTTTGCAAACAGCCAGTAGGGATGGACTCGAACAAGTCGTCAACTTTCTACACGTTATTTGTAAAAGGTCTGATTTTCGATATATAAATTCGTTTGCTAATTAAGTCAAATTCAAGTCGAATGGAATTTAGCTCCAAAAGTTTTTAGTTTAATTGAATTAATATTGTATATAATATTTAAATTATATATATATATATAATAATTTTTACTAGTTTCACTAGTTGAGCCGAATCCAATCTCGGGTCTTTGGTTCAATTTCAAATCTTATAATTTTTCTGCGGAGCCAAACTCAACTAGCCCAATATTCGGCTTTGCTCAATTACAGCACAAAGAGAGATACTAAAGATAAAACCCAAATGTCCACTGGTTTCCCTTTTCTAATTTATTGTCTTGGCAGGAAAAGAAACGAGGTTGTGAGTATCACAGTTCACCATCAAAATTGCCTGCTGAATTAGGTGCGGATGTGACACAAAAAAAAGGGTTTAAAAGCAACCAGTCTGAGACTGCCCTAAATGGGTTGATTGTCTTTAAGATGGGCGAGTTCAAGGAGAGAAACTTACATCACTAATGTCTCAGCCTTGGAGATGGTATCAACTAGGAGGTTAAGGAGTATATTTTGTGTTGGATAGCAGTTATGAATATATTTTGTTCATATCAATACTAGTCCCTCGGTGCTTCTCAAGTCTCAACATGGTCGCAATCGATTCTGATCTGGACTTGGCCCAGACAGGTCTCAACACTTTTTATTCCTACCAATTACTGGTCTCATCCCTCTGAAATAAGGTTGGTTGCAACACAAAACTGCATTTATTTATCTAACTGCAATAGAACTTATGAAAACCAATGTTAGGGCTCGTTGGCATGCATTTATCAATGCTACAACAGTATAAAAGGGTGTCATTAGTCCGGGACAAACCAGCAGATCTCAATTGATTATACATGTATATATATGTATGTATATATAAACTATCATTTTATATAATAGGGGATATATGAGATAAGAGCAAGCAAGCAGGTTTGCTGTTAAATTACTTGACCAAAGGCTTGTCAGTTGTAATCAGGTCTTATGGGGTCAGACCATATATAACAGGGTTGGTTCTTGGTCAAGGATTCAAAAGAACCCATAAGGTCAGTTTTGGGGCATTATTTATGCATTTTTTATGGGTTCAAAATCATCATCATCATCTAAGCCTTATCTCAACTATATGGGATCGGCCATATGAACCCTATTTTATCATTCTATTCTTTTTAATGTCATATCTATTATTAAATTGTGGGCTCAAAATTAACTATATATGTATAATAATAAAATAGACCATGATGAACTATCCAATTTGTAATTTTGAGAAGGCCTAGGACAGCCCAGCTCAACCTAGTTTCTTGTGCAATTCGGGCTGAGGTGCCTGTTCCCAGTTGCCACCCCTTCTTTCGAGTCTCATAGCCCGTTTGTGAGGGCTGAGCTAAAGATAAGCTTTGGTTCAGCTAAGTTTTGTTAAGCTGATTCAACTGCCTTGAAGAAATTTTGGTTCAGCGTTATAAATAGAATAGATATATTTGTATACCATACTAGGGGCACAACTTGGGATCAGGTTGGGTTGAGAAATTGTTAAATTTTCAATGGACCTAACCCTTAACTAGAGCCCAACATATAAAATTAAAATTCTTCAGATCAGGAATCCCCACTTGCACCCCTATATCCCTATATCTGCAAGTGCAACTTGGGCAGATTTGCATTGGATTTTTGTCAAATTTTGAATGGGCCTGACCCAAAGTAGTGTAAAATGCTAATTCAGGTTAAGCCATGTTGCACTCCTATTCATATCTTAGTTTTGTGTTTTAATAATCGTCTAACTTTTTGTCCTTCCAAATTAAGAAAATTTTCATAAAGCAACATTTTTGTTTTGACTTAGAAATGATAGAGAAACTACCTTATGAATAATGGGTGGAGATAGAAACTCAATAAAAGCTGCCAAATTGAAGGTCAACTCTTTCCGACATCTTCACCAACCCCTCAGACTATTAAATCCGGCAGTTGGTTTCACTTTGTCCAGCCCAAACAAAACTCCCAGGTATGGCCAATTTATCACACTTGAGCTCCAACTTTAAGCATGGCCTTTTGGGGTCAAGCCCAACATCTGATTATCGCTAAGCCCATTTTTAGAACACAGGGTTGGGGATTATAGGTAATATTTTGTTGGGTTGGGCATAGATCTAACCTCCAAGGTTTGTGGTGGGAAACATATAATATGAACCATATTGTCATGATATGCATACTCTCAAAAGAAAATGATGATAACTTGCAACATACTTCATGGTAAGGTTGTATTTGGTATAATTGTTGTTTCTTCTTAGAAATATAATGTTGATCATACAAATGGGTAAAGAGATATATGTGTTGTCACATCACATATGAGAGCAATGTTTTCAATCCGCAGTTGATCCAGACGGCCAAATCGTCTAAACTATCACCTTACCAAGATTTTGGGTCTAGTTCAGATAAGACTCATTAGACGGTCAAAACCCATTCAATCTGATTAGATATGTTCATGAGATGGGTAGCCCAATGGGCTGGCCCAGCCCGGCCCGACTCCTAAACGGGCTTGAACATGAATTTTAATATGTGGGTATGACCTCAGGCTTAAAAGACCGAGCCCGACTATTTTTTGAGCTGGGCTCGGGATTTATCAAAAATGCCCGAATCGGCCTGACTTTGTAAAGTCTCTTCTAAACCCTCAATTTCTAAAACCGATTAACCTTTTCCCATTTCCGTGTTTTCATCATCTTCTCAGTTCTCTTCACTTTCACTCTCAAACTCTTAGAACCGGCAATGAACTTAGGCACCATTCACTCTCAGAGGCGAGCTCAGACTCTCAGGAACCAATGACAACAATGAACTCAGTCAACGTTTTCAGTTTTCACTCTCAATTCTGTTCATTCTCAAAGGCAAGCTTAGACTCTCAGTAACCAACGATGAATAAGCAATCATATTGTTAGGTTGGGCTTTGGGCTTAGGCCCGGTCTTTGGGCTTTTTATGAGGATCGGGCTTGGGCCTGAAAAAATTCTGTTAATGAAGAGCAAAATCCTAACCTGAGCCCAGCCCGGCCTGGCCCATGAACAGGTCTAAACCCGACTAGTTCAACCGTTGACCTGTTTGACCCAGTGATCGGGTCGCGGGTTACACAATGCATGCAAAACTTTCGTCAGAGGCCATAACTTTGCACTCCGATGTTCAATTGGGGTGATTTTTTTAATTTGGGTAACTTTTCGATATCTATGCATCCCAAGTTGCCATAGGCGCCTTGTCCCACTATTTTTGTAAAAGAAAACCCTTTTTTGGCCTCAAATTACAAATTTTAATAATTTTTATAAATAAAAAAATAAAAAATTGAATTAAAAAGCATAAATTAAATATAAAATAATACATATAACATATTTATACATTATCTATTTCTAAAATATATACATATACATACATACATACATACATACATACATACATATACATACATACATACATACATACATACATACATATATATATATATATGCGCTGATGTGGCACGGTTAGAACCATTCAACCTGGCTAATTGAATTGGTGACTTGCAACCCAGAGGCAAAAATGGGTCAACCTTCAAATCGCTTTTTAAAACGTTGTATGAGAGTCACTGCATTTCTATAAAGAACCTCCCATACTGCATTTTTAAGGCATGCCTGTTTCAACCATAAACAGCCTCAAATAATAGTTTTATGCCAATTTGTATTGATCAACCCATAAAGGCCTTGTTTGTCTACGATGCAATTTCATTTGCATGCACCGGTGAAAATCATGGGAGTATAAATAATCTGATGTGAACTCTGATTTATTTTTGTTACAACTTCTGCCTTATCTTGTATGTTTACCACGTAGACGGAGTAAAATAAAAACTGGAGCAAAAATATTGTAAAATATAAAACAAAAGAGAACTAGAATCTGCATTTTCTCCTTTGTAACCACATCCATCTGTATTAGTGAAAATGAAATTGCACTACAAACTATCAGAGCTAAAACTTGGTAGCTAGAGGCAGCTATGCTACAAGACACAATCAAAGATGGCCAACTTTGGGTGGTGATGGGAAATTACCCTTCTATGGGTTATACGCTGCAAAAGAATAACATGGTTTTTGACAATCGGGTTCCAAGCACAATCCAAGAGAATAGTGTGGTACATGAATATAATAAAAATAATAAAATAATAGATTTGGAGGGATGAAAGAATAAAATCAAAATGGTAAAATGAATATACCATCAAGGTATGCACAGGTAATAAATTTTGATGAATCAGTTAAATAATCAAATGAACAATAAAAAGGATGGTAATAAGGGATTCAAATAACTATATTGTATTGTAAAAGTAGCATGAAGAACACTAATGATCACAGCAGTCGATGTGGCAATAGCAGCAATAGCAAGAGAAGTGTTACTCATGGCCATGGCTCTAAAATTTTGGAGACATTTTGCTAACTTTACTAGGATGTTTGAAAAATCAAGGAATATGAACCGGCGAAATAAATATATTTGAACACTCAAAACTAATAAACCATGAGCCCAAATCTCCTGAAAATAAAAACTGTGAGAACATCTTGAGAGTATGGCGTTCGTCTGTCTATTGCGAATATCTTCTATGTTTGTATGTTAAATTTATGGAAGGAGACATTCTCAATGATGGCCAACTTTGGGTGGTGATGGGAAATTACCCTTCTATGGGTTATACGCTGCAAAAGAATAACATGGTTTTTGACAATCGGGTTCCAAGCACAATCCAAGAGAATAGTGTGGTACATGAATATAATAAAAATAATAAAATAATAGATTTGGAGGGATGAAAGAATAAAATCAAAATGGTAAAATGAATATACCATCAAGGTATGCACAGGTAATAAATTTTGATGAATCAGTTAAATAATCAAATGAACAATAAAAAGGATGGTAATAAGGGATTCAAATAACTATATTGTATTGTAAAAGTAGCATGAAGAACACTAATGATCACAGCAGTCGATGTGGCAATAGCAGCAATAGCAAGAGAAGTGTTACTCATGGCCATGGCTCTAAAATTTTGGAGACATTTTGCTAACTTTACTAGGATGTTTGAAAAATCAAGGAATATGAACCGGCGAAATAAATATATTTGAACACTCAAAACTAATAAACCATGAGCCCAAATCTCCTGAAAATAAAAACTGTGAGAACATCTTGAGAGTATGGCGTTCGTCTGTCTATTGCGAATATCTTCTATGTTTGTATGTTAAATTTATGGAAGGAGACATTCTCAATGAGTGGCTGGATGCTAATGTTTTTAGAGTGTTCAAATGGATTTTGCTTTAGAAAACCCGTCTAAAAAATTATGGGCAAACATATTGTGTAAATATCAATTAAGGCCCTGTTTGGTTTGAAAGAATAAGGGTTTGGAATTCGAATGCCATTCCCATTCCCATTCTTAAGGGAATGACCGTTCCTGTCCCTCTGTTAGGAATGAAACCTTCTTATTTCAATTCTTAATTTCATAAATTATGGGAATAGACCGACAGACTAATAAATCCTAACTCAACTAAAACTCTATCTAATCTCACTCTTTTTCATCATTATCTTAATATAACAACAGAATATTCATCTCAACTCCCTTAGTTCCCTAACACGCTAACACGCCCCCATGATGATAACATAACCCACTATGAAGATGATGACGTGGCAAATAGCAGAATCAGTTGTGACGATGGCATGATGGCAAGAACCTGTTGCCTAACGAAGAGACATAATTAAAGGTGGGCTATCATGGGCCAAAACGTGCCAACAAGATACCACATTGGATCAACCAAAGTGCCACTATGAGCTGGCTTCTTGAGCCGATCCAGAATAGGGCACAATTGGTTAAGACAAAAATGAGCCAACAAGGACCAACAGGAGACCTTAGTAGGTCAACAATAAGACAGTGCATTGATAGGTAGGGCCTTTATGGCCAATATGCCTCAATGGGCTTTGCCTGTTTTTTGAAAAATGGGCCTTAAGAGGCAAGAATAGCTATTATAGCTTACATATAGCTTAGAAACTTTGAACAATTTAAGCTCAAATACCTTCCCCCAAAATCTGAAACTGATCCTTTAATACAAATTGCAGCGGAAACAAGTGAAATATCAATGTGATCAACTCACTAATGAAGTATGAGCTGTAATTTCAAGCAAATAAATAATAGGGAAAATTCCCAATTAATACCCTGTATTTTGGCTCAAGTGACAATTTGGTGCCCGAACTTTTAAAACATGACAATCTAGTACCTACTGATGTAACCATTTTCGGCCACGTACCAATGTTTTGTGATGTAAATTTTTTTGGCAAAGTACCTCGTTATTCGAACCGGTGGTGGCGTACCTTAGTGATGAGCTACTTGGTGGTGAATTGCCTGGTGGCGAACTCCCTGGTGGCAAACTACCTGGGGGCGAACTGCCCTGGGGGCGAACTGCCTGGTGGCGAACTCCCTGGTGGCGAACTGCCTGGGGACGAACTCCCTGGTGGCGAACTGCCTGGGGGCAAACTGCCTTGGTGGTGAACTGTCTGGGGGCGAACTGTCTTGGGGCGAACTGCCTTGGTGGCGAATTGCCTGGGGGTGAACTCCCTGGTGGCGAACTCCCTGGTGGCGAACTCCCTGGGGGCGAACTGCCTGGGGACGAACTGCCTGGTGGCGAACTCCCTGGTGGCGAACTGCCTGGGGGCAAACTGCCTTGGTGGTGAACTGTCTGGGGGCGAACTGCCTTGGGGCGAACTGCCTTGGTGGCGAATTGCCTGGGGGTGAACTCCCTGGTGGCGAACTCCCTGGTGGCGAACTCCCTGGTGGCGAACTGCCTGGGGGGCGAACTGCTTGGGGGCGAACTGCTTGGGGGCGAACTGCCTGGGGACGAACCGCCTGGTGGCAAACTCCCTGGTGGCGAACTGCCTGGGAGCGAACTCCCTGGTGGCAAACTCCCTGGTGGTGAACTGCCTGGGGGCGAACTGCCTGGTGGCAAACTCCCTGGTGGCGAACTACCTGGGGGCGAACTGCCTTGGTGGCGAACTCCCTGGTGCCGAACTGCCTGGGGGCGAACTGCCTTGGTGGCGAACTGCCTGGTGGTGAACTCCCTACTAGGCGGTCGATGCCTTAGAGAATGTTGGAGCTCCCTGGTGCGGCGCAATCCGACTGCCCTCAGCATGAGGCGGTCTTCTTTCCTTTGTAGGCTGCGAGAGATGAGGGACCTGCAAGAACTTCATCTTTTCCTCCACTTTGTAGGTGGCGGAAGCTGAGAGACCTGCGAGAACTCCATCTTTTCCTCCTCTTTGTAGGTGGCGGGAGCTAAGGGACCTCCGAGAACTCCATCTTTTTCTCCTTGTGGGTGGCGGGAGTTGAGGGACCTCCGAGAACTCCATCTCTTCCTCCTTGTAGGTGGAGGGAGCTGAGGGACTTCCGAGAACTGCATCTTTTCCTCCTCTTCGTAGGCAGCGGGAGCTGAAGGACCTGCGAGAACTGAATCAGAGGTCCCGGGGGTACTTTCCCGGTGGGGGCTCTCCGATGCTTAAGTTAGCACTCTTATTGTAGAGAGCTTTGAAGATAATATGAGAGAGCTAGAGAGTAGGGTTACTTCCCTTTCTTTTCCATCCCCTTCCCCTTTGGGGGGTGAGGTCTTTATATACCTGAGTCTTCGTGGGTTAGGTGGGTGAAAAGCCTCCAAACGGTAAGACTCGTCGCATCCGGTCAGAATCGGGGTACGGTGGTGAACTCCTCGAGGTCGTCAGGCTGGCGCTTGTGACAGGCGGCCAGGTCGGCGCCTGGGCCGGATTGTTAGAGGGGTGCCTGCGTCAGTCGGCGGGTCAGTGTTTAGGCCAGGTCGTCAGGTCAGCGCCTGTGTCAGTCGGCGGGACGGTGCCTAGATCAAGTCGTCAAGCTGGCGCCTGTGTCAGTCGGCGGGTCAGTGTCTAGATCAGGTCGTCAAGCTAGCGCCTTGGCCGGATCATGCGCTAGGCTGGTCCAGGTCGGCCAGGTTGTGCAGGCCGCGCGCGCGCCGTGCAGTTTGTGCGCGCCGCGCAGGCGCGCGTCAGGCCGTGCGCAGGTCGCGCCAGGCCGGCCAGACAGGTGCCCGGGTGGGTCACCAACTTCGTAAGTTTGTTGGCTGGGTGTTTTCCTAGTTGTCACGAGGTGCCACGTGTCACAATTTTACTGGAGGGCCAAATCTGCCCTCATCACGTACCATTAATAAATAGCCAGTTATTTATATCACGTGACGGCTGGTTAACGGCAGGTGCTAGATTGTCGTGTTTCGAAAGTTCGGGTACTAGATTGTTGCATTTTAAAGTTCGGGGACCAAATTTTCACCCGAGCCAAAGTACAAAATACTGATCGGGAATTTTCCCTAAATAATATATACTCAAGAGTTGTAAGGATTGACAATTAAACAATGGACGGAACAATATTAAAACATAATGGTTGAAAATAAATAATAATTGAAATAAATGAAACAATAAAGTAAAGTAGATGTTGAGGATTATTAGTGGAGTTGTAGTTAAATAAAAGATGAACAATAAACTCAATGCAACTCTAGAAAAAGTAATGGCAGATAAAATGTAAAATAGCAATTGCACAAGATGTGTGCTATAATTGAAGCTGGAGATTAAGGACCAGCCATAAAAAAGTGGTTGAGAAAAGAACCAACTACAATAACAATCAATTTGGGATTTAAGCAAGCAATTGGAGAACCACTACCATAACCTTGAGGATAGATAAACTATTGAAATGCAAATAATGCAAGTGAATAATAAATGTAAACAACTATAAAAATATAAATGTAAAACAACTAATGTAAATGTTAGTTGAGTTAGTGGCCCAATAACTACACAAAAAGTGCAATGATTGCAATGTTACCAAATGTTAAAGTTTTTGAAGAAATTAGTAAAGTTAGTAGTAAAGCAATTGTAGAAACTTGCAACAAAAACAAAGAAAAATAAAACAAGAAAAAACAAAGAAAAGTGACACACAAGAATTTTATAAAGGTTTGGCAAAAACTTCTATTTACATCTTCTACGTCAAACATCCTTTAAGCATTTTCACTAACAAACTAGATGGACTTCTTGGGCACCAACAAAGCCTTAAAACCAATAAGACTTCTAAGTACCTATTATTCTTTGGCAGAACATATGAGTACCTGCCTAACTTAACTTAGTAGAACTTAGAGGTGTCTACCTAACCTAACCTAACTTGATAGAGCTTGTGCATGCTTACGAAACCTTGATGGTGTTCAAACTAGAACACCTACCTACACCCAAAGATATTACAAGTGTAGCATAATAGCAAAATACAAAAGCATCTAAAATAAGCAAATAAAACAGTACAAGCTCAACCTATTCAATTGCAAGAGGATATAATCAACATGCTCAACTTAGTGAAAAGACTCTTAATAGATGGGTGAGATTGCATAAGTTCAAAGGCTTTTCAACTTTTCTCACCTTTAAAATTATTGAAGCTCAAAAATCTCTTTAACAAAAAGAATGTTGCTAACTTGTTCTCAAAAAACAACTAAAGACTACATAAAATGTTATCTTAGGTTGTTTTCTCTTCTTTTTTCTTGTTTTGAATCAAGTTAAACACCCCTATTTATTGAGGTTTCGAGAGCAAGCGACCATTTTTTAACCATTGGAGGGATTTTTCTTCCATACTTAGTAAACACTCAAAATTTCTCCAATATAATAGAAGGCTTACCAAACACAATAGTAACCATTTAAACCTTCTAACTCGGCATGTTAAGGTTAGTCAACTATACTAATTTGGGTAGTTGACTATATCACACAGGTTGGCATTTTCATGCCTCGACTATCGCAGATAATCAATGAGTGGTGTTGCAATTAAGTAAATAAAAATAAATGCTGAAAGTAAATAACTATAGAATGTAAATGGGTAATCGAAAGTAAATTGGATAGAAAAGTAAATGATAATTGTACTAATGGAGTGTGCCTGAATTAGCAACTAATGAGAGAGGACCAACCACTGATAGGTAGAAAAGAAAATGACTTGCTACAAGAATAAGGTAGCTAAGAAATGGAATGTAAATGACTAATTGAAAGTAAATTAAATAGAAAAGTAAATGGCAACTGTACTAGTGGTGTGTGCCTGAATTAGTTGTTGGTGACAAAAAACCAACCACTAATAGGTAGATAAGAAAAGGACTTGCTACAATAATAAGGTAGCAAAGAAATGGACCAATTACTCAACTAATATCAACTTAAGATTTAAGCAGTTATTAGATTGCTACCAGAATCTCAATGATAGATCTAATTGTGGAATGTAGATGATATAATTGAATAATAAATGAACAATAAAGATAAACAACCATAACTGTAAAATCGATTGAATAAATGATTAGTAGTCAGAGGATGTTAGTAAGGCTCCGTTTATTTGTGATACAAATGCCGAACTAGGGTATTTATGTACCTCAGTTCGCGTTTGCGAGCAATTGTTTGAAACGTAAAAAAATAATGATTATCAGAGCAAAACTATATTTTCTAACACTTTGTTCTATGAGAAGAGAGCATTACTATACCTATTTTTTGGATACAATTTTGTGTTCTTTTGATAGTTGGAGTATTTAATGATAGGCTCACACTTTTGTACTGATTTCAAACAAACAAGATGAATGCAAAAATGGTTTAAAATGTGAATCATGCTTGCATTCATGAATAAAAAATGAGTAAATATGTAGTGTACATATTTGCATTTGCATTGCAACCAAATGCAACGTAAGCAATAAATCCCAAATTGCTAAAGTAAAGGGTTAGTGCAATTAGTAATGTTAGTATCTCAAAAACTGCACTAAGAGATCATATATCTTGCAGATCTGAAGAAAATAAATAAAATAAGTACAATGACTACAATATCTCAAGACACTCAAGTTATTGCAATTAAATGAGAATGTTGGTAAAGTTAGTAACCAAATAAATTGTAAGAACTTGAAGAAACAAAAACTCATACACAATGTACACAAGATTTTTATAGAGGTTCGACCAACCTAACCTATGTCATTTGCCTCATACTACCAATAAGAATTTTCATTAACTAACTGGGCTTCCCAAGTTCTGGCAAAGCCTTTACAACTATTAGGACTTCAAAGATGCTTGCAATACCTAAATTGGTTAAACTTCACAAGTGCCAAAAAGAGCTAAACCATCAGGACTTCCAAGTGCTTGCAAGACTTTGTAGTTGGGCTTAACAAAGGCGCCAACAAGACCTTTAATGGTGTTCAAAACTTGAACACTAGTTTACGTATTCACTTTTTAGCACAATCTTCCTTATACATAGTGTATACAAAGAGAGCAAGTTATAATAATTTTTGTTGAAGAAACTCTTGAGCTTTGATAGTTTTAGTGGTGAGAAAAGTTGAGAAGCCTTTGATCGTGTACAATCTCACCCATCTATTATAGATCTCTTCACTAGGTTAAACATCTTTAGAGAAATTCAAGCAATTGAACTATCTCTTTATTTCTCTTGCTATGTTTTGAATCAAGAAAAACCATTTTATTTATAGAGGATTTGAGAGAAAGTGACCATTTTTTAGTCATTTGAGGGTTTTTCCATTCTTAGTAATGATTCAAAATTACTCAAATTTGATAGAAGGCTTTCCAAAGATGGTAGTAGTCTTTAAAGCCTTTAAATGGTTGTTTTTTCTTTGAAATAGTTGACCGTCAAAATTGCTAGTCAACTACTTGACAAAGGGAGTAATCTTTTATCTTTCCTATTTAACTTGTTCCTCCTATCAATCAAGATATACTAGTTATGAACTCGGTCTGTCTAGATTAGTCAACTATACATTTTTTGAATAGTCGACTATGTTTCTTAAAAATGGCATTTTTATGCCTCCACTATCATAGGTAGTTAACTATGTCTCATAGTTTTGGCAATTTATGCCTTGATTGCAACAATTAGTCGACTATACTTTTATAGGTAGTCAGCTATAAAGCCTGGGCAATCTTGTCTATCAAATAACCCAATACTTAGATTTAGAAATTTTCATCCAAAGGTTTGTGATCACTTCCCTTAACTTTCAAAATGAATTTTAAGACTGTGAAGCTCTTTTTAAGTCCTAGGAAATCCATTAGTGTCTAAGGTTTCATAGTCCGAGTTTTGTCTTATTAAGCATCAAAAGGAAGTGCATCTAAACAACTAATTACATCATGTTCCTAAGATTGACACAAATAAATGACACCTTGATGAAGTCCTCCCCTTAATGAGTTGTTATAGCAGGTGATCATTTAGAACAAATATTTGAGTTCTTTAGTAGTCTTATCATGCTTGATTTGCTTGAGCTTCCTCAGATTGAGAGTATTAAAGATGGTGATAAAACCATTTAGCTTAAGCAACAAAGTCAAAAAACTTCAATTTTTTTCATTTTTGCTAGCATTCTAGCTTTAATTTAGCTTAGGTTTAGAGAAGTTTTCCATAAGATAGTTGCAAACTTAGTCACACAATTAGTACTCTCAATTAATTTGTAATCATAAAAAATAGGATTGACAAAAAACCCCACTTATTTTATGAAAAAAATTAAAAAAATATGAAATTTCATCAAATCTCATTGATATTGCAAACCATGATCATGACAAAAGAATTATGAATGCAATAATCACGAGTAAAAGGAGATTCAAAGTTAGTTATATACTACTTAGAAAATTGCATAATTCAATGAATGGAACATAGCAAGGAGCAATAGAATAACCCTACTTTGCAAAATTTGAGGACTTGGGAAAAGAGCTACGCCAAAACCGTTCAGCCTTTTGTTTTTATCAACTTAAAAAATAGTGATCAATATATAAATAAACAAAAACAAAGTAAAATCTTAAACAAAAGCAAACCCGAATTCATTCTCAAGTCTCATCTCATTTGCATTGTCAAGGGTTTTTTTGTCCTAATTACTTTACTAGTACACACTTAAGGGAAATGCTCACACCCAAGATGTCCACAACATCCTAGTTGAGCCCTTTAAGTAGGCTATAACATACAATGTTGAGGTGCTCTGCAGGACACATGTATAAACACTTAATAATGAGCTTATAGAAAACATCCTTATACCCAATCCCCATAAGGACAGTTGGCCCAAAAGCCAGAGCAGTGCATGAAGAGCAATCATCCAAGCTAGTTACTTAGCCAAACTCTATGCTGCCATATGTTGCACTCCACAACAAACACATGAGCTATTTGTTTGTAACCACTTACCATCCTTACCCGGACAACAACTATCAGCAACCTCTTGATCTAGATCATGACATCCTACACGTGTGGTGTATGTGTGGTCTGAATGCCCGTGGCCAATCCACGTGCATGTCTAGCTCCTAGCTCGCATGTTAACTTGTTTACAGCCGAGATCAGTATCTATCAGGGCAAAGCTATGCCCACACCGTTCTAACAGTCATTTTCACCCTTGCATTGGGAATATCTCCTCATAAAATAAAGCATACAAGTATGGAGATATTCTCAATGCAAGGCAGTAAAGGGTGCTTGAACCGGCGTTGCCCTAACTGAAGCCAAACTCTTTACAGTCATACCAAGGATGCATCCAACTATCAAATCACCAATTGCCTTAGCCGAAAGCTTATGGCCTATCCGTATGCCCACCCAACCAACTATACAAGTAATCGAGTCCATTTCGCTATAAGTGCATGCACTTAATGCCTTAGTCACCTATATGCCATCACCATCACCGCACCATCACCACAAACTGCCTCATTAAACTTTGGGGCTCGGGCACCCGACCGCCTATTGGTGCTATCCACGAGAAAGTCATCACCCACCCCTAAAGAGTATGGTAAGATTTTTACACTCTACTAGAAGGAAACATTAAGTTGGTTCAAAAATCATATTGTCATTGCCACCACACATCATTGACACTTTGTCCCCACACAACCCATGCCTAAGGCACGTAGCCTTTGCCTTCAATGTACAACTTGCCTTAGCATCTACAACAAGTGTGGAGTCCAAGTTTGTGGCATCATACTCATCCGCCTATGTGCCTATAGCCAATGTGTGTTGTTGCATGCCAAGGTCAACCTTGGTTGGCTTAAGGCCCATCCACTTGTGCACCCAACAACAACAATCCACCTTAGTTTGACGCTTGCCAAGTACCCCAATCCTTAGAACTAGACTTGTCAATGCCATGTGCCTATTAAGTCTTCACTGGACACATATGGGGATAACAAATCATCCCCACCAGAACGCCCCAACGCCCTCATTAGAAATTCCTACAGGTACTCCTAGATTTGCTTTTGAAACTGCCATAGTGTCACATCCTGCTTCCAAGTAGCCTCCTCTTTTGGGAGTCCTATCCATTTGACCAAGTATTGTGTCCTTTGGTTCTCCTTGCTCTACCCAAGAGTTTTGTGGTCAAGTATCTTCTCCACATCACTCTTCAACTACTTCCTGATCACAAGTGGAATTTCTTCAAAAATCTCACATGGAAAGTAAGGTGGATTTACAGGCTGTAAGCCATCGCATCTACATGTTGCATAACTTCAAATGGCTTAGCATACTTAGGTATCAAGTCCCTATGTACTGCCTTTCTATTGATCTTATTCCAAATCTAGGGGTCATCTTCCACAAGACTTAGTCTTCGACTTGAAACTTTATGAGTCATCTATCTTGGTCTACCAATTTCTTCATCTACTTCATTGCCTTAGCCAACTTGTCTCTGTCCTCACCTAGCAATTCTTGTTTGCCTTTGGTAAACCAATATGCTACAAGACATCTCCTCTTTGATCATTGCTTTGCCACCTTATGAGGGATTCGAGGTTGATGTCCAATAACTAACTCGAAGGGGCTCATACCTATATATGAACTCTACTGCAAGTTGTAGCAAAATTGTGTTGGATCCAACAAATCTACCCACTTCCCTTAATTAACTATCATAAAGTGGTGCAAGTACTCTTCCAACTATGCATTCACTTATTTAGTTGGACTATTTGTTTGACGATGATCGCTTGTTAAGAACTTCAATTTAGATCCCAACAATCTGAATAGTCCAAAAACTACCCAGTGAATCAAGCATTTCGATCACTAACAATGTCTTTAGGTACTCCCTAATACTTCATAATGTACTTGAAGAAAAGTTGAGCTACCATATCTACTATGCAAGTATGTGGAGTCAGCATGCCCGCGGCATACTAGGAGAAGTGGTCTACCACAACCATCACAGATGTAAAGCCTTGGGCCTTATGAAAGCTAGTGATGAAGTCCATGGATAGGCTTTGCCAAGGACAGTCAGGGATGGGCATTGGCTCCAGTAGTCCCAAAGTCTTATTCCTCTCGTCTTATCCTACTAATACACCAAGCAAGTCTTTACATACAATTCCATGTCTGCCTCCATCTTCAGCCAAGAGTTTCAAGGTCCTCTCGTGGCCTAGGTGTCCAGTCCACAGAGTGTCGTGGGTCTCTTTCATCACTTTTCACTATAATCCACTAGTGCTTAATTTATATACACGACCACCTTTAGCAAATAACACCCCATCTTCCACCTAGAATCTTCACATCATTCTCTCTTGGACTTGGTGCAACAGTTTTTGTGTGATAGGGTAATGTTAAGTCTTGACCTTGATCCAAGAGAAAAAATCAATCTCCATAGCACTGATTGTTGCCACCATTTTGCCTACAATTTTCCTACTAAGAGTGTTTGCAACCTAGTACCGCCTAAGCTTGTGTTCAATGGTTACATCAAACTCAGCCAAAAATTCTTTCCATTGAGATTGCTTTGGATAAAACTTTTTTTTTTGTGTAGTGGAATAAGTCACTACCACGTTATCTATTCATCTCATGAACTTGGTCTCCATTAGATAATGCCTCCATACCCACAAGCAATGTATAGCCATTGTCATTTCCTTCTCGTGGGTTGAATACTTTTGTTTTATTTCATTCAACTTCCTATTTTCATAGGCAATTGGGTGTCCCTCTTGCACTAAAACACCACTAATAGCACAGTCAAATGCATCAATATGTACCTCAAAAGGTAAAATTTGGACACCAAAACAAGTTATGATGTGGCCACCTCCTCTAGTCGATCAAAGGAACACTGACACTCTACAAATCA
Organism: Nelumbo lutea; assembly: GCF_056320005.1. Classification (NCBI taxonomy): domain Eukaryota; kingdom Viridiplantae; phylum Streptophyta; class Magnoliopsida; order Proteales; family Nelumbonaceae; genus Nelumbo; species Nelumbo lutea. The sequence continues at coordinate 33,649,113 of NC_142687.1, read as the reverse complement.
ATTCCACAGTTTGTTCTTGAACAAATTATTAAGCATTGCTACATTCTTTGAATAGTCTTTGATGAACTTGTGGTAAAAGTAAGGTAAGAAAATATCGCAACTCGATCATCTTAGTAGGGTCAAGCCACTCTAGAATGGCCTAGACTTTGTGTTCATCCATGAACACCTATCCCTTGCTCATCCAATGCCCAAGGAACATGATTCCCCTCTAAGAAAATTCACATTTCTCCATCTTAACTTATAACTAATGTTCCCTCAATTTGGTTAGCACATTGCCCTATAACAATATTGTCAAGATACACAATAACAAAAGAGTCCAAATACTCATAAAAGACACAATTCATTAGATTAAAAAAAGTAGTTGGGGCATTAGTAACCCCAAATGACATTGCAAGAAATTTGTAGGACCCATAGTAGATGGCCATAGTGGTTTTGGGTTCATCTCCTACCTTTTTGTGGATCTTTCTATAGCCATAACACAGGTTTAGCTTGGAGAAATAGATTATCTAACTGAATTGGTTGAAGAGGTCTTGTATCAATAAACATGGTACTTGTTCTTCACAGACACCTTGTTTAGAGAGTGATAGTCCACATACATCCTCGTCGATCCATTATTCTTCTTCTATAAGAGCATCGGGGCACCATAGGGAGTTTTAGAGGGTTGGAAATAACCTATTGTCAATAACTCGGCCAATTGCCATCAAAGTTTCTTCTAACTCTGAGGGTCTCGTGCGATAAGGAGCATGAATACTTTGCTTTAGGCAACATTTCAATTGCATGGTAAATCTCCAACCGAGGTGGTAATTCCTTTGAAAGTTTTAGGGGCATCACATCTATAAATACCTTCAATTAACTCATCAAGCCATCTACCTCCATGGTCACATTTAGCTTGACTTCCACTAAATTGCCAATTAAGTCCCTTGACCCTTCCACAAGCCATTTTTTACCTGCATCATAGACATAATCTTTGGGCCCTTTCTCTTGCCTATTGGAGCATTAGGCACAACCCAAACAATAAAGCCTGATTGGGTCTCATCATATATCAATAACCTACCAAGATATGGCATCACAACCACCTTTGACATCACTGAGAAATCATTCCCAAGTATCACATCAAAGTCATTTATGGGCATTACCAAGAAATAACACATGTCCCTCAAGGTCCAATTCATAGTTCTACATCCACAACCATGCCTATGATACTTGGCTTCCGAGTTCATAGCCTCAACATGGTTGTCATTCCTTACAAGTGTTAATTCCAACTTTCCCACATGATATTTAGCAACAAAGTTATAGGCCCCCTATATGTTTTCCATAGCCAACACGAGGTGCCCATTAACATAATCACTTACATACATTAAGCCAACTTGCAAGGGTATCTCATGTTGAATAGCGACCACCAGTTGTAGAGGATAGGATTCACCTGAGTAGGTGGTTTAGAGTTTGGACTACTAGTGACCTATGCGACTAGAGTACTCAATTTCTCCTTCTCAAGGAAACTCTTAACAAGATGAGGTCCTCTGCATAAGACATAACCCCCTCCTGTGTATTTCTTTGAATTCTAAGGGGAGTGATTTGTGTTCTTAGCCTTAACTTTCCCGCCTTTATTCTCCTTGCATTTCGATTTCTTGTCCTAAAACTTAGGGGGGCTTTAAGAAATTTGCCCTTATTTATATTATATCATTAAGTTTTTTATTATAATTCAAGTCAAATCAGATATCCGATAAGATTCGAATTTGAAATGTAGTCCTGAAAATCCTATTGATTCTTAGTTGATCAGTTTGGTTCCTAATTGGTTTGGTTCATCGGTTTTTTGTTTTTTTATATTTATGGTAATTATTATAAATATCCATATAGTAAAAATACTAGATATATATATATATATATATATATATATATAATATTATATTATAAATAATAAATAATATATTAGATATTATAAATATATATATTTATATATATAATAAAAATACTAGAGATGCATGATGTGTGGCTCATTGTGACACTAGCAAGTGCACTAGCCGTTCAAGTAATAAAGTAGTGAGTGAAGTATCGTTCCCACGAGGATTTAGGAAACAATTACCAATACTAAATTGAGCACTTCTTATTTGATCAACAAATAAATAAAAACTTTAATGAAAGCTAAAAAAAATCATAAATTAAAATCTATCTAATCATTGGCCCAATTGCCTTCAAATCAGGTTAGAAGAGTAAGCAGTAAATGTCAATCTCAGAATTCAGCAATCTATCAATTTGGATCATTCGAATAAATCATGATTGAGCCTTGGTTTGGTGAAACCCCAAGGTCATGAACAGCCTCTCTCAAGCGCATGTTCATCCTATGCATGAGTGACGGTTCTTCTATCTCTAGCAAGAATCTAATCCCCATGCATGCATTTCTTCAAACACTTCTAAGGCATCAATTCAAGTCTGAATTGATCACCAACTGAATTGTGCAAGTTATCTCTAACCTTGCACTCAATTCAGTTCTTGAATAGTTTATCTGAATTCTTAGAGTCTCTCTCAAGCACTCTAGGAATTCCAAGCTTTAGATCCATTCGGCCAATCTGAAAATTACAGATTTGAATTCTCTTTCAAGCAATTCAGATCTTGCAATCTCAGATCTGAGAATTCAGATCTGAGTTTTGAAGGTTAGTTGGCCAAATTAATCTACAATAACACCCTTATTCAAGAAACTTCAAGTACAATTCATGACCATTTGAATGAATCAAAAAGAATTAGATTGCTGAATTGAAATTTTACAAGCTGAAATACATCAAGGAAGAATGGAAACAAGGAAAAAGAAGAAAGAAAATACAACAAAAAACAGAATTCAAATCAAAAGATAATGAAACTACAAATGATTTATTACAAAAGATCTTTGAATCACAAACCCTCAATTCGAACTCACCTTCTCTTCTAGCTTGCTTGTCTTGAACTTCCTTCAGCCCTTCTTCTTCTTCTTCCTTGCGCCTAGCCTTCTTCTCTTCTCTTCTCTCAAGGTGGCCGAACCTCTAAGAGTGGGAGAGCCTTCCTCTCAAGCAATTGAACACCTCTCACCCCTCCTAGAGGCCTCCTTATATAGTTTTTCAAGGGGGCTCTTGCCCCTTCTTGAAGTCTCTAGAATTGGGTGTATTACACCCCTCATGAACATTCTAGAGTGCTCCCTCCTTCTCTTCAAGAAACTTGTAGGAGTTGCCGCCCCTAGCTCCCTTTGGGATGCTATTTGGGCTACAACTTAGCTTGCTTTTGAGCTCATGTGGGCTACACTCTAGGCTGTTATTTGGACTAAAAATGGGCTGGGCCGAAATTTCCTTCTTGCTAGGCTTCTTCCCTTGGGTTTTCCAAAGAGTTAGCTTGCACTACTTGGGCCGAATGAAACTCCTTGCTCTCATGGCTGGGCCGGGCTGAACTTGATAAATTTTGGGCTTTCTTTTCTTGCTTTTGCCTTCTTTTTGTTGATTTCGCTCCCCTTGAAATCTTTCTTGCAATCAAGCTAAAATAGGGCAAAATCTAATTAAACCAGCATAAAATTTCATGCAAAAACCTCATAAAATATAGATAAATTGTAGGTTCATCAATGCATATAATATATTATATCGGATTTGCAGCCCTATCTACTTGCCCATTTACCCCGTACTTGATAATCTATTTCTTCTACAACATAGGCATCACATAGATGGTGAGTCTTCACTAGTGCATATAAGTGCAATAAACAAAACAGAAATGCATTGCTCTTAAAACACTATTGGTTCATATCCCTAAATTGAAAAAAAAAGACTTATATGGGTTTGTTCTTCTAGTGTTTAGACTTTAGGGGAAAAAACACTTTGATAAGATTCTAACCCATGCAAGGATTAAAGTATCAATACAATATGCCCCGTATCGTATTGTATCATATCATATTTTTGGGGCATTGATACTCCTTTTTATGGTATTTTAGAAAATGTTTTTTAATATTAAATAACATAAAACTAACATTACTGTGAAATTTTGAAAAAGAAACTAAAAAAAGAATGTGCATGATTCAAAGTGTACTTGATAGACCCCTTTTGGCACATTGATACTTTGAACCATGAACCCATGCATAATATATCAAATAAGCCATATAAGATCTTAATTTTATATATTTTCCATATCTTTATTGTTTATGAATCATTGAATTATATCTTTTTTTATCTCGAGGCTTACACCTCACCTCCAGGCCCCTATAAGACCCAACCACCTCACCTTTGCCTTTAGCATTTTAAAACCTTGGTTTGTACAACTCTTCCAAACTCCACTAGTATAAACGACTACTCAAATATGAAGCTACTTTGAATAAATTCACTAAACATTGGTGCTCAACCACCACAACTCAATTAACATAATACACCCCAAACGCTGAAGCCCCTCCAAAATGGGCTCTATGTATATTGGTATAGTTGGTAGCAAATTGGCCACTTTAAGATGGTATAATTTTCCCTGTAAAATTGGGGGCCCATTCCACCTTGCCCCAAACGAGGTGGGTTTTCTCTTATCTTAAACTGGGACGGGGCAGGGATTTTTTCCCCGAATTGGAGATGGGGCGAGGACACAGATTGCAAATGATTCCCCGAGCCCCACCCCAAATTCCCATAATATTATGGGTTAATTACTTATATATACCCTATATATTGAGGGAACTACTTAAATATACATTGAACTTTCAAAAACTACTTACATGTACCTTATACAATGGCCCCACATAACAGTAGGGGTGCAAGTTGGGCAAGTTGGGCCGGGTTTATGGTCAACCCAAGCCTGACCCTAAAATTTGGGCTTAAGGCCCGAGCCCAACCCACCATGTAATTTGATGCACTCGAGTTGGGCTCGGGCCCGGGTCAGGCTCGAGTTGATCAATGAACCTACTCCAAAATTATACATATATAAATGTATTTATGCAAATTTATATACATACATTTATGTAGGTATGCAAATATGTATGCAAAATATCTATACAAATGTTATATGTACAAATATGTATGTATATATATGTAAATATGTATGCAACAATTACACACACACACACACACACATATATATATATGTATATAATTGGGTTGGGCTCGGGCCGGGTTCAAGCTACGTAAGTGCTAGGCCCAAGCCCGACCCAAAAAAATAAAAAAGCCCAACTTCTTGGGCCCGAGCCCAGCCCGAGGACCAAAAATCCAAGCCCATCTTGTGTAAAATTCCGGGTTGGGCCAGTTCGGGCTCAAGCTGGGCCCGCCCAAGTTGCACCCCTTCATAACACAAATAGGTCATCTATTAATACTACTAAATTTTTCTATAATCCTTTTTTACCTATGTTCTTTCCTCCTCTCCTCTCCTCTCTTACCCTAACAATCCCCTCTATAATCAACAATATGCAAGGATACAAATCTGGAAAGAGATATATGGAAGAAAAATTCAATTGCCAAAAACAACTAGATCTGATGAGAAGAAATGACAGAACATAATTGTAGATCTGGAATGGAGATGAACTCAGAATAAATTAACTTGACTTTGCTCTGATACTTTCGCAACCACCTACTTAATCTGTGGTTTCGTGAACTTCAAACTAGGAAATGAAGTAAGACCTACAAGATCATGCTCCATATACTCAAAAACATGATAGAAGCTACAAGACATCTGCGAAGTTACCACTGCCTTCTTTCCTAATTCAATCGATCGCACATCCTCTGTTCTCTAGCTTTGTTCAGGAAATATGAATTTTCCTAGGCTCCTGCTATATAGGAATTCATATACAAGGAGGAGCTCATCACACAATAAGAGGGTCACTATAGGTATTTGAAGGGATGAGCGTTCCATCATATGGATGGCTAAACCTTGCAAGAAGGTTGAGCGAAATTTCAAAAATTTCTCTCTCTCCCATGTGGGAATTGCATTCCCTATTTTAGAAAACAGCATTTTCAATGATCAAACATGAAACCAAACTAGACCAGATTTGAAACCAAAAGGGTGTAGAGGGATATACCTGATATGGAGTAATAATAAACCCCCAATGAAGGTGTTCATGCCCAATGAGAAGACCAAATATTGCTTCCACCGAAGATGACACGGCGTGACGTGAAACGGAATCAATAGGATGGCTCTTCAGCAAGAACTGAATTCTTCAACAAGAATATGATGAGGGCTGGTGAGCACGACTTCAGATTACCTTTTCTAGCAAAAGGCAATATCAAGAACCATTCTTGATCACTCCCACTTGTGGAGATCGAACTGGGTAGGGGCGGCAAGAGCAGGAAAGAAAAGCGCAAAAGACAAGAGTAGTCAAACTGTATTGTTTCTCTCTGTAATTTAGCAGACTGTAAGTGTATTTGGAGGTTCCCTAGCTCTCATATTTATAGTCTTAAAGAGAAGATCTCCTAATCCCATTTTCCTAATCCAAATATTTTATTTGGATATGGACTCTCTTTAAGAGATAATGATAATCCTTTATCTTATCTGCAGTTAAAAATCAGCATTCCTAATCAAATTATGAGTTTCTTGATCCAAATCTTTATTTGGATATGTACTCTTTGAGTGGATAGGGATAATCCCTTATTCGATCTACTGATCTAAATCGTAGAACCGCCCCTTATTTAATTAATCTTATTAAACTAGTTCGAATTGGGTTTTAGGCCCATTAAGTCTATGTGCTCACTTAACCTCTTAATCTGCTGCCTAGTTGGCTATCCTTGTATGGCATGAGATCCAAATATTGATCTACACATCAGCACATGGGTTTAGCCCAGCCTTTGTTACAAGGCCTGGCCGAATTCACTATAGGAGACAGTGAACCCTTGACTCCATCACCATGGGCTCTTAATGGGCCCAACATTTACAGTAAATGGTCATTGGGTCAAGCCACCTAATAAAAAACCAAGGACTGTGGGTAGATGCAAGATTAGCCCATCAGGTATTACCCTCAATGATCTTACACTTAACCTCTCAGCCCATAATGATCAAACACTGCTTGACAAGAGATGACCTCTCCCTCGGCTACAAGGTGCAGTGTTGCACTCTCTACTCAGATGAATCATGGGAATTAAAACATTTTGCAAATATTTTGAAACCATAATATATATACATATATATGTATATATGTCTCTATATAAATATATTTTACAAAACAAATTTCAACGGTTGAAATCGATTGCCGACAGTTTAGGTTTCCATCAGAGATAGTGCATCCCCGATCATTCACTTTGTCTGACAAAGGGGCTGATTTTATCACAATGATCACCCACTCAGATGAATTCGCAGACTATCCCAACATACCCAGGTTTTGACCCCTTTTAAGGATCTCACTAATTTGCATATCAAAGACAGCCCAATCCGACACCTAGTGTAGTATCATAATCGAGTGTAGGGGTTAGGTGTAACATTCCAGTTTTGCCCATCTATCTCTAGGTCCAAGGCAATACTGGAATTCTGATCCGGTTCGGGGTTTCAAGAAAACCCACACTGCATGTACCTCATGTCTCACCCTGACAACTGAGACAAGCCACTCCAATCAACTTGGCGACACATTAGTGTCAGCCTTGGCAGGATAGATGTCTCCAAATCTATCCAACAACTGTGAAGATTCTAAACTAACACGAGTCTCATATGTATCCAATTTAAGGGTATTACACAGAAACACACCATAATAACATGAATCAAATATGTACTTTATTCATTTACAATAAATGTCATGATGTACATCATTCTGATTGGAAATAAGGGCATACATTGTCTAACAGTATTATTATCCAAGCCCACAACAGGTTGATAAAATCATCTTCTATCTTCTATGACTTCGCCTGTGAAATTCCATTCTCTTACACATTTGAATTGGGTGTTACTCCCACTTAGGGAAGCTGAGAATCCCACATAAACTTTCTCAGGAAGATATTCAGGCATATCAATTGGATATAAAATCAATGGATCCACAATTCCATTACTCATGACAAGAAAGACTTTCTACGCTTTCAACGTCCTGTTACATTGAATGTTGAAGGTAACATCAGTTCGGCTTGAAAGATTGACGCCATAAACATTCAATGAAAATTTCTGCCTAGAGTAAATGTCATCCACACCTACATGGTTGTTATCAACCTCTTCTCAAATAATTGTTGTCTAGTGCTAAAGCAAGCTTTCAAAAATCTCTACTAAGGTTGTGTTTGGTTGCAGTGCAAATTTTTTCGCATTAATACAGATTTGATTTTATTTTGGATTTTACTTATTCTATTTCATATCTTAATTTACTTCATTTATACTGCAATCAAATAAAATAAGTTAAAATCTGAAACAAAAATAGGTCAGAATTTACATCTCAAATCATTTGCATTGCAACCAAACACAGCCAAGGGATTACGTTGGTTACAATGGTTCTAGCTCAAGTCTATGTGGAAGTGGTTCAAGAAAAAACAAAAGAATAAGATGTTTTAACAATTTAATGAACAATTGAGGGTATTTTTGTCTTTTACAACTTAATGTTTTGAAAGATTAACAACGTGTATATATATATATAAGCATGATACATTTAATTAATTTTTTAAATACACAGGGTAAAAATTCGGGGATTCTCCGTCTCACACGGAGAGTGGTTGCCCCGCTTTGCCACCGGGACGTGTTCACATTTCTGCCCCACAACACCCCACCCCACATCCCTGTCGTGTATTGGTAACATCCTTGTGGGGTGGAGATCTGAACTCCATCGGGACGGGGCCAAAGCATCTTTTTGACGTGACGGGATCTGTTCCTCACAAATGGGCGCCTCACAGGCACATCTACTGTGCATTGGGAATACATCCCTTGAATAATAACTAATAAGTACGAGAGATGTTCTCAATGCATGATTAGATGCTTGTGTGAGGTGTGAGGAGCAAATCCGGTCTCCTTCTTGACTACGGAGCGGGGATGGGAAAGAGGTTGCCCCACCCCGTTGTTATTCCACTTACGGCTCAAATGCATACAATCTGGACTTACCTGGTTCACTCGAATATCCATAATCGCAAGTCCAGTTCAAGCCTAGAGGTGTAAAGTGGGGCCAGCCCTAAAGGCGGGCCACCACGGGCCATGCCGTCCTCCTCGGTGGAAATTTTGGGGTCGGCCTAGCACAACCCATGGCCCAAGTCCAAGCGGGCCCGTACCGGCACACGGGCCCGAGTCAGGCCGGGCTGGGCCATAGGGCGGGCCTTGTGCTGAACCGAGATAGACTCACTGAATGGATAATTGTCAAATCAAATGCCATATCAGGGATTCAGGAATCAGGACAAGAAACTAATAATAAATTAATAACAAATTTATGATTATCCAATAACCCAAAGAATAAATAAATAAAAGTATAAAACAATTCAAATAGGAATTTAAAAATTTTATTTTATTTAAATTTGAATGAATAATGATACAAATTACAAAGCATACAATTATACAAATATTGAAATATTGAAATATACAAATGTACAATGGTTGGATACTTAATAAATTTCATACTTGGATAGTTGGATGAATGAAATATGAAAATGGAATAAATTAATAAAATATAAAAAATACAATATATAATTATAGACTATATAGACTATATAGTTACAAATTGAAAATACAAAATTACATTAATAGCAAATAAATTAAATAAAATTAAAACAAAAGTTATAATAATTTGACAAAATAAAAAAAATTGTGGGTTATTTGTTAAAATTTACAATTTAAACAAAATTTACATATACATTATGATGAAAGCATTCACACACACTTTCATCATCTCCTTCAGGTGAAAAACCAAATATCCTGTGTATGTAGTATTGTAGTTTTAGTAGTCTGTAGTATCATGCCCTCATTTGTCTTGTAATTGAAAAGTTGTAATCTATATTCTGCATCATGATTCATAATTGCATCTAGCCAACCCTGGTAGGTTGGTATAGTGGTAGTGCTGTAGTGTGGTACCTGTAGGTCCTGTACTAAAACAATTAAACAAGACTCCAATGGAACTATAACCTGTAGACACCGGAGGGGTTGGTAAATCACATATCACGTGCAATGGCGGGATTGGCAGCAAGAAATGTTCTCTGAGACTCTGACTTCTCCCAATATTTTTAAAGTTTATTTTCCATTATTTCAAAAATTCATTTAAATTGTGGGTTATTTCTTCTTCCTTCTCATGTGTGAGAAAATGTATGGTCAAATGCCAGTACCTCCCTTGCTACAATAGCTAAAGTCTTTTCTACATTTTTGGCAAACTGCTCTTTTTCCCTTTCCCTCAACATCCTCTATTTAAAATATTCTCCAAATCAGTCTACTAAACTTGGGGTTTTGGGAAGAGCTAACCATTTTTTTTCAAATTCTAAAAAATAATAAAATTAATTTAATTGGACTTACCCGGGAATTCCCGATTGCTAGTTCAAAATCCCAAATTGCTAACTTGGAGAATCAGACAATCAGACAATCAGCCAATCAGACTATTAGAGTTCACTCAGATGACAGAGAATGTATGAGATACTAAAAGAGACTGAGAGTCTGGGAGACTAAGAGAGGAAAGACAGAAGAGATTAAGAGAATAACTTAATAGGAGAATTGTTGAATGTTGATTGTTGAATTGGTGTGATGAGAACGGTGGAGGATAGGACTATTTGTAGGAATTGAACATAATTCAATTGTCCAAAATACATAAAAAACTATCTGTTATCCAGTTGTTGGGAGAGGTATTTTGGTCATTGTAAAGTTATTTATAACTTTACCCAAAATGCACTATAAACTAGTTGTTATATAGCTGTTGGGGGGCATTTGTGTAATTTTTCAACCCTCTATAAGCAAAACACACAAGTATCCCCTTAATATGGCTGTTTATAGTTGTTGGGGGGGGGGGTTAATCGCCAAAGTCCCAACTCCCAACTCTCAAGGACTATATTCTTGGGCGGGCCGAGCGTGGCCCGTTATAGGCTTGCCCGTGCCAGCCCATGGCGGGCCGTGCTTCGTGCCATTCATGCCATTGTGTCACGAGGATAATTGTTGGGGCCCCGTGCAGCACTCAAAAGGGGCGAATAAGCCTACACAACAAAGCAAACACACACAAAAAGGCAACAAGATGGAACGTGAATTAGTGCCATTGGCAATCCCCCCTCAAAGAGTACGTTAAGCTTTTGGGGGAGTGACAATAAGAAACATCAAAAAGGTGAAAAAGAATACTACAATATTACAATAGTGCCATTGCCAATCCCCCGTACAAAAGTACATGCATAGTCCACCCATGACACACACTTGGATGTTGGAGTGGCGGCTGTAGGCATGGTGGTTGGTACTTGAAGGCGCGGCGAAGAGAACACTTGTTACAGTTGTGCCGTGCCGTGCAGGCCCAAGGGCCTCGAACCCCCGGCCCAGCACGCACGGTCCATTACCCTTCGTGCCGGCCCGGGCCGGGCCGGCCCGATTTACACCTCTATTCAAGCCCCAAGCTGCGCTGTAACCACTGCAGCAGCAGCGGGAATAAAACGCTAGAGGTGAAAGAACTCGAAAAGCGATCCGAGTCCATCAAGGCTACTAACCAGGCAGGTCGAGCAGTCGAAAATGGCGAGAGGGAGAGATCCAGATCCCCCATGTTGCCAGAAGTACGGAGTGCCTCTCTATGGAGCTGCTTGGGTTCCAGTGAAGGAGGCCCTCAAGCAGAATCCGAAAGAAGAACCGGAACAGGATAGCGACAAGGTCACCACCGATGAAGGATCATCGCCTCCTCCGTCAGTTGATACCACCTCTAAGGGTTATTTGGTCTGTGCTGGTGGCGGTGGTGAAGGCCACAGCGGGATCCCTAATGCTGTCTTGCTCCTAGATTTTGATTTCGCTTCGAATTCCCTCTCCCAAGTCCCGGTATTTTTTATTTCTGTATTGTATTCCAATATTTACTTGTCTTTCTTGATGAGAGAAATCAGAAAATTTTCTCCGCATCTATGGAAAGTTCTTCTATTCTAGTCTGTGACTCGTACCCTGTCCAATATAGTCTGAAACTGGTGTTTTATATTGGACTGTTCTTGTACTCTTGGTTAAATGTTTGATACATGGCACTCTGAGTTTGTTTCTACTTTTATCTTCTGTATTGATTCCCAGATTTATGCTTCTCTCTACAAGTAAATTAGTTTTGGCAAACAGCCAGCTTAAACTGATCTCTATAATGTCGGGATCTTAGCTTTCCAAAGCTTGTGTATTTTTATGTAATACTTTGGTGTTGGAAATTCTACCTATTTTCTTGGAATGGAGCATTCTGCCTTCCGCTTGATTGTATGCCTGTAGGGGCATCCCTTAAGTGTAACCTTTGCATATTTCTTACTATTAACATATCTCCATCACTAACCATTTGGCACTGTATCGTAGAATTTAAAATTTTCACTCGACTTCCTTTTCTCATAATTCCTCATCAAGAGAATTCTCCACCTTGTTGAGTTTTAGAATTTTAACCAACTAAATTATGGATCCCGGTCCTTTTTGAGCTTGTGAGCAAACGCATGCACCATTGACGTTAGAGTTGTAATTGTGTCAACCATTATTGTATATCTATTTATTTTATTATGTTAGTTTCTCCTATCAGTTACGTTGATATTTGTGCTGTAGTAGTTTTCTGTTATCCTATCCACATTTTTTCCCATCTAATACTTTACTGTGATTAATGTGGTCATCCTTTTGAGACATTACTGTCTAGACATTCTCTGAAAGTGTGCTACTTGTATTCTCAGCTGACTAAGCTCAATACTGGTGATGATTTACCTTATAGAATGGCTGTCCACCCAGGTGGGGAAGGTGTTATCTGTTCATTGCCCAAAAGTTGTAGGTACTTTTTCTCATTTTATCACCTATTGGTGCTACTTATAAGTTCCTTTGAAAATCTTATCCTTTCTATTTTGTTTTTTTTTTTTTTTTAAAGTTGCTTATAGCATGATATATGAAAACTTGCACCTGTATAAAAGGTGGGATTTGATCCCAAGTCTATACTACAACAAGTGAGTGACCTTACCAGCACATTTTCTGGCACCTTCTTTAAAATGCTGTGTTTGTTAGAAGTTAAATTAAATTTGTTAAGAGGATTATATGCGTATTAAGAAATGATAGTTAGCTGAAGACATTAAACATAGAAGCATGGTATTAGTTTGCAAATCTAACTTCGTGCCTGATAAAGTTCAGACCTGTGATATTCTTAGGTTTGAAATAATGAATAGAAAGAAATACTGGAGAAAGAGAAGAGAAGAGAAGAGGAGAAGAAGAGAAAACAAAGTCTGGTTCGAACGAGATCTCTCTCTCTCTAGTTGTCCAGTTCTATTTATAGCTTTCTAAAACATTGCACAAAGTCTATTGAGCACTCACTTAAGTGTGGGACACATCACTTAACTTATGATCTACTTGTAACTACATCAGCATCTAAAACAATGTAAATTGACTATACTACCTCTCAACAGCCGACTCTAACACTCCCCATCAAGTTGGTGAGTATGTGTCATATAGTCCCAGCTTGTTACATATATAATTCACTCTTCCCCAACTCAATCCTTTAGTAAATAAGTCTGCCCATTGATTTCTCGTATTTTCATATGTTGTGCTTATCACTTTACTAAGCACCTTCTCTCTTACAAAGTAACAGTCAACTTCTATATGCTTTTTTTTTTTATGAATAACTTTTATATGCTTCATTTTTTCATGAAACACAGGATTGGAAGAAATATGAACTGCAGATTGGTTATCACAATACAACTTCATAGGTGTGTTAATCGAGTACCATGCAATCCTTCTGTCATATATGGAACCAACCTAGTTAGCACCAGTGTATCCTTCTATTTCAAGGCTCCCTCCACTCTTATATAACAAGCCACGACCTAGAGCTCCCTTCAAGTACCATACAATCCTTGGCACCACATCACAATGTGGGATCTGAGGATTCTGCATAAACTGACTCACTACACTAACTACAAATGAAGTGTCAAGCCGAGTGATGGTTAGGTAGTTCAACTTACCTACCAACCTTCTATACCTTCTAGGATCTTCAAACTCCTCACCCACATCACTAATCAACTTGACATTCGGTTCCATGGGTGTTACAACCTAACAACCCTATCTCCTCTAGCGGATCAAGAACATAATTCATTTGGCACAGATTAATATCATGTTTTGATCTTTCTACCTCTATCCCTAAGAAGTATCTTAATTTTCCAAGGTCTTTTGTTTGAAAATGATCATGCAAGATGGCCTTTAACCTATCAATCCCCAACCTGCCGCTACCAGTGACAACAATATTATCTACGTATACCACCAATAAAAATCTTTCTAGCACTGGGCTCATAGTTGAATATGGAATGGTCGACCTAACACTATTTCATGCCAAATTTCTTCACCACCTCACTGAATCTGCCAAACCAGGCACTAGGACATTGTTTAAGCCCATAAATAGTCTTCTTAAGTCTACACACTTTACCCATCCTCCCCTTGAGCAACAAACCCTGGTGGTTGCTCCATATATACTTCCTCAAGGAGATCACCATGTAAAAATGTATTTTTTATTTCAAGCTGAAACAAAGGCTAATCATACATAGCAGCAAGGGAGATCAAAACACGAATGGAGCCAATCTTGGCAAAAGGGGAGAGGGTGTTTGTATAATCTACACCATACATCTATGAATAACCTTTAGCAACCAACTAGGCTTTCAACCACTCAACACTCCCATCAGGTAAAAAACTTAATATTGTACACTCACTTACAACGAATTACATGTTTACCAGGCAGAAGAGTGGTAAGTTCCCACGTATGATGAGTTAGGGCTGAGAGTTCTTCATCCATTGCTTGGTGCCACCCTAGAGAAGTGCTTTTTGGATATCCGTAGGAACAGAAGCAGAGGATAATAGGGAAACAAACTGGCGATGGGAAGCACAAAGGTCAGATACACAGACAATTAGAAATGGGATGAAGAATGCAACCGTGTTTACCTTTCCACAAAGCGATAGTGAGATTAAGGTCAGAAATAGGGGTTAACGCTAGCGGATCTGTTGACAGTGATGAAGCTAGTGGAGTTGGTATATGGCGATGCGTATACACTTGCCGGATTGGTGGTCATTCAATAGGAAGTGGCATTGGAGGCGAAGATTTGGTTACAACTAGAACAAGAGGAATGGGGTCTTCCACGGGAACCGGAAGTGGAGATGGAGGAAGAATAGAAACATCTAACCCAGAAAAAAAGGAATGGACTCAAAGAATGTAACATCAGAACACACAAAAGAACGTCGGGAACTGAGGTTGTAACGCTTATACCCTTTTTGAGTCCTGGAATAGCCAAGAAAGATGCACTTAGTGGATCGAGCATCCAATTTGTTCATCATAGGCCCAAGATTATGGACAAAACACCCCCCCCCCCCAAAAAAAAAAAAAAAAAAAAAACCCAGGGGTAAGAGAGAAAGACAAAATAGCAAACAAAACAAAAAATGGATAATGACCTTCAAGGATAGACATGGGATGCGGTTAATAAGGAAACATGATGTAAGCACATCATCACTCCAAAAGTGTTTGGGAGCATTCATATGGTGCAAAAGGGACTGAGCAGTTTCCAAAAGGTGGCAGTTCTTTCTTTCAGCCACCCCATTTTGTTGAGGGTGTAAGTACATGAGGTTTAATGGATAATGCCATGTTATTCCAAATATTCCTGAAACGGTGTATAAAAGTATTCTCGGCCATTATTAGAACGGAGAATCTTAATGTGTATTAAATTGATTGCGAATCTTGCATAAAATTTTTGAAAAATGGTAAACAATTCACTCATTTCTTTCATAAGGTAAAGCCATGCCATCATTGAATAATCATCAACAAAAATTACAAAGTACTTGTAACCATTGTATGACACTACTCTATTCGGGCCCCAGATGTCCGAATGGGCTAAAGAAAAAGGACTCGACACACGACTATCAACCCTAGGACTAAAGGGAATATGATGATGTTTCTCAAACTGACATGACTCATAATCCAAATTAGAAAGCCAACTCAACGACAAAAAAAGTAACTTAAGTGCTTTGAAGGACGGATGACCAAATCTACAATGCCACTGAAGAGGAGAAAGAGATGTCCAAAGGACTGTTGTCAGTTGAAAATTACACCTATAGTAATTCAGATAATGCAAGAAAAGAAGAAAAGAGAGGAAGATGAAGAATTCGAACATCTCTCTCTAGCCCCCTTTCATCACTTTTATTAATAATTCTAAGTCTGAGTACAATTACTTGGATGCCCTTAATGGGGCGATCAACACTAAAGAGATAATTAAAGAAAATAAAAGAAGGCCCATAACTAAGAAACATAACTTTTAAGCACTACTTAAAAGAAATAAAGAATACTAGGGTCCATTCGGCCCATTCTCACTACATTGTCGAACCACCTCCATTAAGATAACACAGTCCACTAGCTTCATGCCCTCCACCAATCTTCATCCCCGTCTTGAGATCTTGAAAAACACAAGATGGAGGGTAAAAAGTGATAGAACAATTAAGAGGCTTGGTCAATTTACTAATAAACATAAGGTTAAAGGGAAGCTTGGAAACATACAAAACTAAAGATAGGGATAATAAATCTATGTCAATATTACCAACACCACATATGGAAGATGTGGAACCATTAGCAAGAGTAACAGAGTGTGACGTGGAGGATTGAGAAAGGGAGGAAAACACATATAGAGTCTCAGTCATATGGTCGAAAGCTCCAGAATTGATAATCCAATGGGAATGTTTAGATGCTAGACAAACCATACCTGAATGTGCAAGGGTAGCCGTGTTCTACTAAGATGTAGCCTGAATAAACCGCTCTCATACTCATCAAATGGGACACTCATCATCTCCTTTCCGGAGGCATCTGTAGATGTAGGGGGTATCTGATCAGTTTGTTGGGTTTCCTATCTTAAACCACCACTAGTAGTCACTACATGATTTGCCCATGTTGAAGGTGAGCCATGTAGATCATAACAATAGTTGATAGTATGTCCCTCCATACCACAATGTGTACACTTCCTCGGACCATTAATACGTCATCTACCACGGGCTCCCCCTGAATCTCGACCTCCAATACAACCACCACCACGACTGTATATGGGTTCACCACCACCACCACGACCAGGTTGAACCTCTCGGTTCCTCCTCTACCTCCATGGCCTCCCCCTCTTGTCACTGCAAATGCAATCCTATTTGGTATAGTGGAGTTCTCTGTAGGTCCTACTGAGATCATCTGGAGATGGGAAAACACCTCAAGAGAGGGAAGAGCAGACCCACCTAGTATCTGTCCTCTCACCGGTTCATATTCAGACTTTGACCCTACTAAGAATCTAGTGACATCCAACTACTCTCTCTATTGTTGTTGAATCTTGATATCAGATTTTAGGGGGTAATGCACATTCAACTCATTCTAAAGATTTCTCATACTAGCATAATATTCCTCAAGACTTTGATTACCCTATTACAAATTAAAATACTCTTGGTACAATTGATAAACCCTAGTTGTGTTGTCTTGTTCAGAATAAAGCTTCTTTGCATGATCCCAAACATCCTTGGCTGTATCTAAGAACATAAAGTTCAAACTGATCATGGGTTCCATATTATTCCATAACATGTCATAATCTATGCATCCTCTTGCTCCCACTCATTGTACCCTTGAGAGTCATTTGAGTTTTTTTTTTTTTTTTGGAAAAGGTAAGGTAATTTATTCATCAAAGCAACATTACAACAAAGCCCAGGCCATAAAGGCTGAGGGTTTATCTTCCTTCACATGCTTCACTTTCTTCTTAGCTTTCAGAAAAACTTCAATAGATTTAGTCCAAGGCACATAATTCTCACCATTTAGTTTTGATAGATGTCATCTGCACATTCAGATAATCAGAGGGAACTATTACACTAGACTTGCCTTCACTGCTGTCTCCCATGGCTGCCAAAAAAAAACTATCAATAGTCTGTCACTCCACTTCACTAAAAGAGTCACAATGTTACACCCCAACAGCTTATTATTGTTAAGAGTACCTATTGCCACAAGTTTCAGCAACAACACTCACTTTTGTTCACCACTTTCAGCAACCACACCACTGCTGTCTTCCACTTTCAGCACCATAAACCACCAAAATATACCTCACATACATATTTGAACCCCCACAAATCAGACTTGTGCTGTCATTCAACTACACCACTGAAACCAGCCCTCTTCGAATCGAATAGAGGGTTTTCTACCAACCACACAAAACAGCCACAACACCACCCATTGGAGGCATGGAAACCTCATGAATCCTTTTTAGCCTCTCTTGAATCTCCTATCGGTTATTGAGGAATCTGCCAAAACCTAGGAGGATAGGCGCTGAGAATGAGAAAACTGGGTTGGTCTGAACTGGATTATATTGGCTCTGATGCCATGATAAAGTTCAGACCTATGATATTCTTAGGTTTGAAATAATGAATGGAAATAAATACTGGAGAAAGAGAAGAGAAGAGGAGACGAAGAGAAAACAAAGTCTGGTTCAAACAAGAGAGATCTCTCTCTAGTTGGCCAGTTCTATTTATAGCTTTCTAAAACATTGCACAAAGTCTATTGTGCCCTAACTTAAGTGTGGGACACATCACTTAACTTATGATCTACTTGTAATTACATCAGCATATAAAACAATGTAAATTGATTATACTACCCCTCAACAGCCGACTCTAGCAATGCCCATAAGCATGTTCAAGCATCTGTGTGTTATAGTATGCCACTTATTGGATTAAATACTGTTAAAGTTTGACCTGCCCTAGAATTTTGTCTTGTTCGTTGACTGTAAAGTAAAGTAGGAGGAAAAAGAAGAGAGAAAGATGAGGAAAGAGAGAAAGACTGGTTCGAATTAGAGAAAGATTCCTCTCCCTAGATTCAGCCAGACCTGTTATTATATTATTAACTAAATGGAAAATACTTTAGTGCCCTTCTTTAAGTAAGAAGCACTCGAACTAACATAACAGTACACATCAACCTTGTCAACAAGTACAAAGACCAAAATACCCCTTCACTAACACCACTAACACTCCCCCTCAAGCTGGTGAGTATATATCATATAATCCCAGCTTGTTACATATGTAATCCACTCTACCCCGACTCAAACCTTTTGTAAACAAGTTTGCCCACTGGTTTTCCGTACTAACATATGCAGTTTCTATCACCCCATTCAGCACCTTCTCTCTCACAAAATGACAGTCAACTTCGATGTGCTTGGTTCTTTCATGAAACACTGGATTGGAAGAGATATGAACTGCTGCCTGATTGTCACAATAGAGCTTCATTGGATTACTGATGTCATATCCTATCTCCTGTAGAAGGTTCCTCAGCCACACTAATTCACAAGCAGTATGTGCCATGGCCCTATATTCTGCTTCTGCACTGCTTCTTGCCACAACTGTTTGCTTCTTACTTTTCCACGTTACCAGGTTACCCCCCAGAAAAGGTGCAATAGACTCTGGTGGATCGTCTGTCAGACATAGAACATGCCCAATCAGCATCAGTGTATCCTTCTACTACCAATTTTCCACCACTCCTGTACAACAAACCACGACCAGGAGCTCCTTTTAGATATCTCACAATCCTTAGCACTGCATTCCAATATGGGACCAAAGGTTTCTGCATGAACTGACTCACCACACTAACCACAAATGAAATATTTGGCCGAGTAATGGTTAGATAGTTTAGTTTGCCTACAAGCCGTCGATATCTGCCAGGGTCTTCAAATACTTCACCTATATCACTGCTCAGCCTCGTATTTGTTTCCATAGGTGTCTCAGCCGGTTTAGTACCCAAAAATCCTGTTTCTTCCAATAAATCGAGCACATATTTCCTCTGACACAAATTAATGCCATGCTTAGATCTTGCTACCTCTATGCCCAAAAAGTATTTCAACTTGCCAAGGTCCTTTGTCTGAAAGTGTTCCTGTAGGAATGCCTTCAATCTGTCAATGCCCATTTTGTCATTCCCAGTCACAACGATATCATCCACATACACCACCAATATTATTTTGCCTGCTGAAGAGTCAAAACTAAAGACAGAGTGATCAACTTGGCACTGTTTCATACCAAACTTCTTGACCACCTCACTGAACCTACCAAACCATGCTCGATGGGACTGTTTAAGTCCATAAATAGCCTTCTTAAGTCTGCATACCTTACCATCCTCCCCCTGAGCAACAAATCCTGGTGGTTGCTCCATGTAGACCTCCTCGAGCAAATCACCATGCAAAAAGGCATTTTTGATATCTAGCTGATGGAGAGGCCAATCATACATAGCTGCAAGAGAGATGACGACACGAACTGACCCTATCTTAGCAATCGGGGAGAATGTCTCTGTGTAGTCAATGCCATAGGTCTGGGAGTACCCTTTGGCAACCAGCCGCGCCTTCAGGCGCTCAACACGACCATCTGGCAAGCACTTAACACTATACACCCACTTACAGTCGACAACCTGCTTCCCAGGAGGAAGAGCGGTGAGATCCCAAGTGTGATTATGATGCAGAGCAGAGAGCTCTTCTTCCATAGCACAACACCACTCTGGAGAGGTAAGGGCTTCCTGGACATCCTTAGGAACAACCACGGAGGATAACAAAGAGATGAACTAGCGATGGGAGGCGGAGAGGTGGGTAAGTGAAACAAAATTGGAAATAAGGTGAAGGGTGCAAGTATGTTTACCTTTCCGGAAGGCAATAGGAAGATCTAGGTCGGAGGCTGGTGTCGGAGCTGGAGCTGGATCTGTCGACGGTGATGAAGTTGGAGGAGCTGCAGCCGGTACACGCGGGCGATGTGTATACACGTGACGGATGGGTGGATGGTCAACCGATGGTGGCATCGGAGGCAAGGACGTAGGCATGACTAGAACCAGAGGAGGTGGATCAGCCACGGGAAGAGGAAGAGGAGGTGGTGATGAGGAGGAAGCAGCAGCACCGGACCCGACGAAGAACGGAGTAGTCTCGAAGAATGTAACATCAACACATACCAAGGAACGACTAGAACTGGGATGATAACACTTGTACCCTTTCTGAGTTCGGGAATAGCCAAGGAAGATACACTTCAGGGAACGTGCATCTAACTTGTCAGTCCCGAGACCCAGATTATGAACGAAGCAGACACACCCAAATACCCGAGGAGGAAGCGGAAATGGAGACATGTTGGGGAATAAGACACTAAAAGGAGAACGACCATCAAGGATAGACGTGGGCATTCGATTAATTAAGAAACAAGAGGTGAGCATTGCATCGCTCCAAAAGGTTTTGGGAATATTCATGTGGTGCATGAGGGAGCGTGCCGTTTCTACAAGATGACGGTTCTTTCTCTCAGCCACCCCATTTTGTTGCGGAGTGTAAGTACATAAAGTTTGGTGTATAATGCCATGTTGGTCCAAGTATTCTTGAAAAGACGAAGACAAGTATTCACATCCATTATCAGAATGGAAAATTTTGATGTGAACGCCAAATTGATTGCGGATCTCAGCATAAAATTTCTGGAAGATGGCAAATAATTCACTTCTTTCTTTCATTAAATAGAGCCACATCATTTTTGAACAGTCATCAACAAAAATAGCAAAATATCGGCATCCATTATATGACATCACTTTATAAGGACCCCAAACATCTGAATGAATTAAAGAAAAAAGACTCGACACACGATTATCGACCCTACAACGAAAGGGAACACGATGGTGTTTCCCAAATCGACACGACTCACAATCTAAAACAGAAAGTTGACTCAATGAAGGGACTAAGGACTGCAACACTTTCAACGAAGGGTGACCAAATCTACAATGCCACTAGAGAGGAGAAATGGATGACTGAAGGGCCGTCGACGTTCGTCCACCACCATCAAGATAATACAGTTCATCGGCTTCATGCCCTCCACCAATCTTCATCCCCGTCTTGAGATCCTGAAAAACACACATAAAAGGGTAAAATGTGATGGAGCACTTAAGGGACCTGGTCAGCTTACTAACAGACATAAGATTAAATGGAAACTTAGGTACATATAAAACAAAGGGTAGGGATACAGGGTCTAGGTCAACATTACCAACACCACAGATAGATGATGTGGAGCCATTAGCAAGGGTAACAAATTGTGATGTTGAGCAATGAGTGAGAGATGAAAACACACTTGGAGTTCCCGTCATGTGATCGGAGGCTCCAGAATCAATAGTCCAGGGGTTGGGTGTGGATGCCAAACAAGCCATACTTGAGTGTGCAAAGGAAGTTGTGTTCTGCTGCGACTTGGATTGAACAAACCTCTCATACTCATCCCGAGGAACACTCACCATCTCCTTGCTTGAGCCATCTGAGGGAGTAGAAGGCAACGGGTCAGCTGACCGATTCTCCTGTCTAGAGCTGAAATTGGTGTCACTAGTCATGGCATGGTTGGCCCACGTCGAGGGAGGACCATGTAAGTCGTAGCGGTAGTTAATGGTATGAGTACACTTTCGTGGACCTGAGCCACATCCTCTACCACGAGCTCCCCCTGAATCTCTGTTTCCAGTACGACCACCACCACGGGTATGTGTAGATCCACCACTACCACTTCTGCCAGGCTGGGCTCCTCAAGCCCCACTTCTGCCACCTCGATCTCTCGACACCGCAAATGCCAATTTATCGGAGACATTAGAATCCATAGATCCAATGGAAGCCCTCCGAAGACGAGCAAACACCTCCTCTAAAGATGGAAGAGCAGATCCCCCTAGTATCTGAGCTCGTACTGGTTCATACTCAGACTTCAGCCCCACCAGAAACCGTGTCACATCAAGCTGCTCTCGTTGTTGCTGTTGAACTTTGATATCAGAAGTGAGAGGGTGATAGACATTTAACTCATTACGGATATTCCTCACACTGGCATAGTACTCCTCAAGGCTCTGACTTCCCTGTTGCAGATTGAAGTATTCCTGATACAGTTGATATACCCTAGTGGTATTATCCTGACCTGAATACAGTTTCTTAGCATGATCCCACACCTCTTTGGCTGTGTCAAGAAACATGAAGTTCACACTGATTTTGGGTTCCATACTGTTCCACAACCATGTAATGATCTGTGCATCTTCCTGTTCCCAGTCTTCATACTCTTGAGAATTAGCGGGGGGTTTCTCCTCTCTTATATGCTTCACTTTCTTCTTTGCCTTCAGAAAAACCTCTACAGACTTGGCCCAAGGAACATAATTCTCTCCATTCAGTTTAATGGAGGTCATTTGGACATTCAGGTAGGCAGTAGAGATCATGACACTAGGTTTACTATCACTGTTATCTGCCATTGCCGAACTCCCTTATCACTGAATTATGAGCACTACACACTGCACACTACACACAGACACTTCACCGAAATCTGCACACTGATTTCAACAGTAATAAATGCTGAGAACTGCAACACAACAAACCCTAATCACCGAAATCTACACACTGATTTTAGCAGTATTAAATGCTGAAAAGCTGCAACACCACAGCCCCTACTCACTGAAGTCTACAACCTGATTTCAGCGATATCAAGTGCTGAAAACCACACTTGTAACATCACAAACCCTAATCCACACTATTGCCCTTTGAATCACACACAAACCAGAATAAACCCTAGCATAAACCCTAGCACACTGCAATCGAAACCCATCATGCGAACTGTACTACACCTCTCATGTATTCCATAACAGAAAATATGCATAAAAAAAAAACACTTTACCTCATCACCTAAAGGCCAACCACATGAAGGGCTGAGACACCACTGCACCACATGTACCAGCCCTAACTAGGGCTTAGAGACCACAGCAACCAATCACCAACGACACAATCGGAGGCATAGGAACCTCCTAGGGAAGAGGGCGATCACTCCTTTTCAGCCCTTTTCCCAGTCTCCAACTCACAGCTGAGAAACCCAAGAGAAACCCTAATTCGAATGCGCAAAAGACAGAATTCTAGCAAGTCTGATTTGTTGAACCTTGCTCTGATACCATGTTAAAGTTTGACCTGCCCTAGAATTCTGTCTTGTTCGTTGACTGTAAAGTAAAGTAAAGTAAAGTAGGAGGAGAAAGAAGAAGAGAGAAAGATGAGGAAAGAGAGAAATGCTGGTTCGAATTAGAGAAAAATTCCTCTCCCTAGATTCGGCCAGACCTGTTATTATATTATTAACTAAATGGAAAAGACTTAAGTGCCCTTCTTTAAGTAAGAAGCACTTGAACTAACATAACAGTACACATCAACCTTCTCAACAAGTACAAAGACCGAAATACCCCTTCACTAACACCACTAACAAATACCTTTAAACATCTGAAGCTGTCCAATACTTTGCTTTCATTTGGGCATCATTGTAAGTTTTTAATAACCATATCTGATAGTTAACATAGCATTGAAATTGCTGGAAACTGAGAATTTTTGTTATAGTGTACTTCTTTTGTCTGCTGCCAATCTGGATGGCTCATTTTCAGAATTCCAGTTGATGATTATGTGTACTGCTTGTGTTAGAATGCCACCTGGTTTAATAGGGCATTACAATTTTAGTGCATCAACAATTTTGTTAGTATACATTCTAGTTTTTAGGACTAACCTTAAAATATCTTACTATTTCTTCATTATGTGATTTTCAATTTTGATTGTTTCTATATGCATCTCCCCTTTAACTTTGTACTTTGTTCCCTTTTGAAAGTTCAATGAAATATACTTCATCTTCTTTAAGGCAAAAATGTTATGTATCTGAGTTTTTCTTGTCCTTCAGAAGTTCTATATTTTTATCTTTTTCTTGATTCCATTTTGTTCAAAAGAAAATATATTAGATCTAAACTTACTTACCAGTTCCTTGCGCTTCCATGTTTCCTTAGACTTGCTTTTATTCATCATACAAGGGATATATGTTTCTTATGGTGCAATCATATTATGTGAACTTGTATAGGTGGTTTGAGTGGGATGCGCTAGAGTGCACAGAAGGCAGCAGATTGGGTCTAAAATCTTCTGAAAAAGTGATTACTCAGTTGGAAGGTATTGGGCAACAGTTAGCAGTGACATTTAACCGTGAAGGTTCCTTAATTGCCATGGGCGGAGAGGTATAGTTCATTAAATGAAATTCCATTTCATCATTTGATGCGCAAGTATGTCAGAATGGCACCAAAAAGTTGTGTAGTATTTTTTTTTTTATCAGCAAAAAACTTTCATTAATAACAGAGAAATTAAGTTACAATAGATAAAGATTGCAGAGGGACAAACTGCAATATCCAGTAATTAGTTACAATTCTGCCAGTACAATGAAGATCTATTTGCCCCTTGTTTTGCTAGGGTATCTGCCATCCCATTTGCATCCAGTTTGGCCCAACCAAACTGAGAGTTGAACTTCCTTGCAAGTCTGTCAATTTCTCGGAAGACAAATCTGAGCTTCCAAGGTACTGATGTGATGTTTTTAGCCCAAGAGATGACCAATAGTGAGTCTCCTTCTATTTCTAAGTCTGTTGTTCCTATGCTCAGCCATCTTTAGACCTTGAAGTAGGGCTAGAGATTCAGCCTGTATTGAATCACCAAAACCTATTGGTTTTGAGTAGAGTGCCACCACCACACCCAAATGATTTTTAAACACCCCCCCTATGCCTGCCCTTCCTGGGTTGCCAAGAGAACTCCCACCAAAGTTCAGTTTTAGTTTATTCAGTGCTGGTGGCTTCCATTCCATACATACAAGTACTTTGGGTATCTCTGTTTGTGCTACTTCAGCCCAATTTCTTAGGATCTCATTCGTGGAGTAGTTTCTGAATAACCCCATGGTTTTTCACCCAATGTGCAGTTCTGATTTTTATGGCTTCAATAACTTCCTCCTTTGTTTTTCTTTTTCCAGAAAAGATTCTTAGGTTTCTTTCCTCCCATATAGTCCATACTGTAGCTGCTCATACTGCCTTCTATAAGAACTTTCCTCTTTTCTTCTGTTAACACAGGAAAGAGGGACTGAATAGACATACCACATCCTGTGGGGGAAACCATCTGCATCCAAAGAGAGATTAAACAACATTTCAAATACCAGAAGCAAAAGAGCAGGATAAAAGTTAGTGGGTTAGGGTTTCACCACATCCCAAACAAAGGACACACACATGAGGAGAGAGGCAATTGTTTAGCCTTCTTTTCTATAGCACATCACAAGTGTTTACTTTCCCTAGGAACACTTCCCAACAGAAAGCTTGTACCTTTGGAGGGATCGGTTTAGACCAGATTTCTCTCGCTGGGAAGTTCACTCCCATAGGATCAATGTGAGTGAGCAAAACCAAAGAAAGATGCACAAGAAAATAAACTATCAGAAGCTAGGGACCAGACACTACAATCAGCTATAGATTAATCCAAGTAGACCTTCTCAAGTATTGAAACCAAAAGCACTAGAGACTCACACTCATTTTCCCTCAACCCTCTTCTGAAACCAAAATCCCAAGAGATCCCTGAATCAGAGAGCACACCAAGCCTAGCAACAGGTTTGTTTTTATGGTTTGATAAGGAATAGAGGTCTGGGAATTTGATCATAAGAGGCACTTCCCTAACCCAAAGGCCTTCCCAGAATAAAACTTTATTACCACAACCAACATCAAACCTGATAAATTGAAGAAATGTTGGATATACCTCAAAGATTGCCTTCCAGGGAGAAGATGGAGCTGCATTGGGGGCTAGTTTTGCATCCCAACCATTGTCTGCTTCACCATGTAAGCTTTTAATGACCCTGTGTCATAATCTTTCTTCTTCACAAGGGAATCTCCACAGCCATTTCCCTAGAAGGGCCTTGTTTTTCTTAATAGGTTTCCTATACTTAATCCACCCTACTCCTTAGGGTAACAGACTTGTTCCCACTTCACTAAATGATCTTTTTTTTCTTCACCTGGTTCCCACAAAAAGTCCTTCATAATCTTCTCCAACTTCCTAGCTACTTTCACCGGACTCTTAAAGGTGGAAAGGAAATAAGTGGGTAGGTTTGCTAGGGTTGATTTTATCAAGGTGATTCTTCCCCCCAAGGATATATAATTTCTCTTCCACATTGCCAACTTCTTTATGAGCCTCTCAACCACCGGTTTCCAGAAACTTTCAGTTTTTGGATTCCCACCCAAGGGCATACCTAAGTATTTCAGAGGCCAATTTTTCACTTCACAACCTAGCAGATTTGCCATGGCTTGGATGTTCCCTCCTTTAATGTTGATTCCAGTTACACAATTTTTTCCCGAATTGACTTTTAGTTTGGAGGCCTGTTGAAATTCATCCACTAGTCTTTTCAGATTCCTTAAACTGGATTCATCATAGCTTTCACAGAAAACGATAATATCATCAGCAAATTGCAAATGATACACCACCACTTCTGATCTACCCATCCTCCAACCTTATACTGTTTTTTTTTTTTTTTGATAAATGATTGAATTTTATTCAATAGAATCAATAAGATATTACAATACAACCTTCCCAAAGGAGGGGCACGAGCTGGTACCTCTCCACAATAGCCACAATGTGCTACCTCAGACTAGTAACAAAAAGTTTACAAAGCGGCCCAGAAAAAACTGTTCCTTTGATACCCCTTGTTTAGCTAACCCATCCGCTATGGTGTTAGCTGTTCTGCCCACCCACTGAAAAATAACATTCATGTTCCTTGGGAACCATTTAGCTTTTCTCATAATACCCCTGTAGCACCAGATCACTGAATCTAGATTATTTAGCCAACCCACAACAACTTTGGAGTCTCCTTCAATAATCAAAATTTGAACTCCTAACTGATCCGCAACCTGAATGCCTTGTACTGCCGCTAGGAGCTCTGCTCTGATAGAGTCTCCTATACCCATAGAGCCTGAGAACAAAGCTAATATGTTACTATCTTTATCTCTCAGCACCCCATCAATCCTTGAAGGTCCCGGATTTCCTTGACTGCTACCATCAAAATTCAGCTTTGTCCAGTCTTCTGAAGGGGGTACCCATTACAGCTGGTACCCTGTTCTTTCTGTTACTGCTACTAACCACAGCCCTCTAGTTCCTCCACATGTCATCAAAAGAATATAATTTGAAGGAATCTGATGATCTCAGCCAGTGGATTGCCCTGGTCAAAATACAATCCTTCACATTCTGCACATTTCTCTCCTTTTCTTGGAATATCCTCACATTTCTTTCTTCCCAAATTGTCCACAGAGCCGCAACTCTAATGCTCCTCCACATTGTTTTACCAGTTTTTGTGGGCCACACAAAAAAGGAAGAATCAAAGATCTGATCTATGGCTGTGGTCATATTCCATCTGCAACCGAACAAAGCAAAGATCCAACCCCAAATAGCAGCAGAAAAAGGATAGGTTAAAAGTAAGTGAGAGCAATCCTCACCTTTAAACTGATTTTCTTGATCAGCCTTGATGATTTGTCTACTCAAAACCTCAACCACAAAGGTGAATAAGAATGGCGATAAGGGATCACTCTGTCATTAGTCCTCTTTTAGCCTGGAAGAAATCCTTTGCTACCTCGTTCATCAGAATAGAAAAATGTGCTGAGCTAATACATTCTTTAATCTACATCCGCCATCTTTCACCTAGCTCCATCTTTTCCATTAAATTCAACAGGAAAGACCAATCCACCATATCATAAGCTTTTTCTAGGTCCAACTTACAAATCAAACCTTTGCCTCCTTGTTTTCTCTTAACTGCCACACACTCATTTGCCACTAAGATTTGATCCACAATTTGTCTCCCCTTTACAAAGGCTCCTTGGTTCTGAGAGAGAACATAGGGTAGTACAGTCTTTAACCTACCGGCCGGGACTTAGCAATGATTTTATACAAGCTACCCACTAGACTTATCGGTTTGTAATCCTTAGGGGTTTTGGCCTCATTTTTTGGCACTAAAGCAATAAAGGTTGCATTTGCTCCAGGCGATAATTTTCCTTCTTGATAGAACTCCACAAATACATCCATTAATTCATCTTTCAAAATTTCCCAACAATCTTGATAGAAAGCCATTGAAAATCCATCCAGCCTCGGAGCTTTAGATCTATCCATCGAGAATATTGCTTCATGTATCTCCTCAATAGTGAAGGCTCTTTCTAGGAGGCCAACTTCGGATTCTGGCTCCCTGTCCCACTGTAAATCTCCCAATTTTGTAATGTTTTCATTAGAGGATGCTAGGATTGACTTAAAATGATCCACAAAGCATCTTTCAATTTCCTCTTTTGCAGTTACTACTGTTCCCTCCACCTCTATACTTGAAATTTGGTTTTTCCTTCTTCTCCCGTTTGCTAGGGAGTGGAAAAATCTGGTATTTCCATCCTCCTCCAGAAGCCATTTACATCTACATTTCTGCCTCTAGGAAATCTCTTCTTTTCTTAGGATCTCTTCCAATCGCACTTTTAAATTCCATCTTTCTACTCTATCCTCCATCCCACACTCTTTCGGGACCTCCTTTTGGTCTACTTCCTCTATTTTCCTGGCTAATTCCTCCTTTATGACCTCAGGTTTTCCAAATTTCTCTTTGTTCCACTCCTTGACCTTTTCCTTCAATCTTTTCAGTGTCTGGGAGAGCCTGACCACTTTATTTCTAGCCCTTACCCCACCTCCTGACCACCATTCTTTTACCTTTTGCAAAAAATTTGGAACTTCTAGCCACATGTTTTCAAATCTAAAAGGTGTGGGGCCTCCAATAAAATTTTCTTGGTAGAGGCTTAAAGGGAAATGATCAGATGTCACTCTAGGTAGGGCTTTCAGTGTCAATGTTCCCCACAACTCTTCCCAATCAATGGAAAAATGGAATCTGTCCAGTTTTGAGATTAGATGGGAGCAACTGGGCAGCCTCTTCTATTTGGGGTTGTCAAGCATCGTGAGGGTCTATTTCATGTTACCTTAACATTTCTGATCACCACATATGCATGAATCTCCAATATTGTGACACATGTGAAAATTTGAGGTATAAAGGCTCAAAATGGCAGAGGTATCAATTGTATAACTGGTTTGAATCAACCTAAAATGTGGAAAAGATGTGATAAATTTTGAACAATAAAGAAGTTAATTAAAATTAACAGCTTTAGATTTCTTTTCTTTTCTTACCCTGTTGTTTTTTGGGTAGAGAAATGAAATGTAAAAAAATAGACTGTTAATAAAATTTGCCAGATTTTCATAACCTTGGAGAAGTGCCACACTGGCAGTTTTCTGGGGCATTTGTGATGAAAGGGGAAAATTATATTTGTTAATAAATTTCCTGATTCATCAAAATAAATAAGTTTTTATACTAGGGGGTTAGTGACAAAGTCACATCAATATTTTCTTTTTAGTTATTCTTTTATAATTTGTTTTAAGGGATCATATCTGGGGCAATTCACAGTAAGTGGGTCTGGGAGTCAGGTTCAAGAACAATAACAGAACAGGTTTCTCCACAACAAGTTTTAAGGCTATGGGCCAAAATATTGGCCATGTAAACAAAGACAACCCACCATGGTTATGATTATAAGGGCAATAGCAAAGCTATATGGGCATAGGCCTAAGGTCATGCCGGTGAGGCCAATTAGTTCTATATCAGCTTCCTGTGGTTGATGGGAATTTATCCTTGAGTTTTGATGTGTTATAGAATCTTAAATGGGGCACAAAAATGAAGCAATCCCTTTTTTTACTTGCTCCAAGTTAGATAATCCTAGTAATTTTTCCCTATAATAAATAAGAGGCCCTCTAAAAAAAATGAAGTGGGTGTGCAATCTCTTTTCTCCATCTTATTCCTTTGCAGTTTTCAAGACATTTCTAATGATCAAGGCTGCATTTGGTATTCCTTATTTTAAGGACTTACCTCCTTTTTGCTGTTAAAATGCCCTTATGAACACTAAGTTTTGAACTACAAAAAGGAGATAAGTCCTTAAAATATGGAATGCTAAATGCAGCCTTAAAATGTAAGTGTTAGTGGAAATGTTGTTCATCCAAACATAAGGAAACATCTCAGAGATGTTGGAAATATCGTCTAGAAATATAGCAAAAATTATAGGCATGAAAACATTGTGGAATATGTAGAAATATGCAATGACATCGATCGTAAGATATCAAAGAGGTAACAAAAAGGTTCCTGTTTGAGGCTTTGTTCTGACAACGAGTCGGAGGAAGGAGATCAAACTTGAAGCGAAAAGGTTTCTGCTTTAGGAGACAAGAATCAGAGGGAAAGCTGCTTTTAAGGTGAGATAAGAAAGAACTGTGATGTTCGTAAGAGATGTTATCAGCTGGTTCAAGGGGTTCTTAGACATGGTATTTCATGCAGTGAGAACCCAAGGATGGAAGAGTACATTGCATATAGTAGGGGCTATTTAGTGGAACAAAAACACAAATGGAAGGGTTGGTTCCTAACTCTTACAGAGCAGTTCGGATATGGCAAAAGGCAGATGATCTATTTACCAGAAGGCCAAAACAGAGATGGATGGACTGCAGCTCTAGATAAATGCCTTCAAAGGATGCCTTCTTTTCATTATGGACTGTGGTTCTAGATAAATGTCATACTGGATAACCTGTTGTGCAGGAGAGGTGTATCCTTGCAAGATGTAGGTGTGTATTATGTGGACATAACAAGGGGATAGTCAACAATCAAATGATACACTGCAAGATGGTCTGATGGTGGGAGATATATACTCTCACTTCTGCAGGATGTTTAATCTTAGATGGTGCTTCCCAGGCAGTTTGGAGAACCATCTGAAATCTTGGAAAATCAGGGGCCTTAACAAGAGAGGCAGGCTGCTTTGGAATACTATTCCTGTGGTCATAGCATGGTGTACTCGGAAAGAAAGAAACCAGATATTATGTGAGTCAGTAGAAGAGGTCATCAGGAAAGTGATGGGAACTGTTTATTCACGGGTGGCTACTGTTGAGTCGTTTTGTAATTATCTCTCATAACCGGTTTTTTTTTTTATCCTGCTTATTGGTTTTTGTAATATGGGCAAGCAAGTATAGCTAGATGAATATTTTCTAGTGACTCACTGTACAAGGCTATACTTGTACATGTTACAGACTTACAGTTTGAAGTGAATGAATGAAGACAACACCTCAACTTTTTCTCAAAAAAAAAAAACAGGAAGAAAAATGTATGTAGAGGTTCAAGAATCCAATGGGTAATGCCTACTGGTGCTGTATCAAGACTCTTGGTTCAGAATATCCAGAAAGGGTACGATCATCCTATAAAACTTTCTGAAACTCTTAAAAGCTAAAAATGACTTGCTTTGGACACTAAACCATGGACTAGAAAGTGGAACACAACTAACTCCAACCATGGATATCCTGTGATAGGTTAGTGCCTTTTCCAAAATCTGGTTTGCTTGTTCAAATCAGGCCTAGGTTGTGCAATTTTGTCTACTAGTATCAAATGGAATTAGAATAGGGTTTTTCCTTCTGGTTCATATTAATATAGGAAAAGATGGATGAAAGTAAGTAGCAGAATTTCTTGTGTGTATCCCAGGTCTTGGTCTGAAGTTTTGAGTTAGAAAGCAACATTTATTGTGTTGTTTTAACTTAATAACTCCTGCACAACTGCTGTTTTTCATCCATTTCTTGCAATCTACTACATTATCTTCTGGTAAATGACAAGATCCACTATAGGAGGGTCCAGCCCCATCTACATTACCCCATGTTGCATCCCAAGACTCACCAAGGCCAAGGCATGAATACAAGTTTAGGTTGATGCGTTCTTCAATGATGTTCTTATTTCCATTTTTTTGGGTAACATCATTATAACTTATCTATTAGAAAATGCAATTTTCTTTGACAAATTGGTATATCATATAATGTTTTATTCAGTGCAGGATGGCTATTTAAGAGTCTTCAAATGGCCTAGTATGGAAGTGATTGTTGACAAAGCTGATGCTTATGCAACTGTGAAGGATTTGGGTTTCAGGTTCATTAAATGTAGTGTTTTAAATAGGACATCAGCTCACTTGATTGGAGTTACACAAGTGAAAATTTTAGTTTTTTCCCCTTTAATTTATTTGGTGCATTGATTTTGTCAAGAATTGCATTTGCTACACCAGATGTCCTGATTATCATTCAGTTTATGCTTTGCAGTTTGGATGAGAAGTTCCTTGTCTCCCTTGGAAATGGTGGCCCTTGCAGGATTTGGGATGTAAAATCAGCTACAGCTTTAGCTACTTTACCAAAGGAAAATGTAAATACTCAGTCTTGTAGACAAGGCAAATTTTCAGTCTTATTAAATATTTACCATGTGCATAATATGCATACATGTTGGTCAGGGACTTGTTCCATTACATATGATCTGGGAAAATCTAGGTCAATTGAGTTATTGGGGTTTGATATTTGTTAATGTGATCTGAAAATTTTATTTTATCTTCCATTTAATTATTCTCCCATTACTTTTTTCTGGTTGTGCAAAAGGTGGTGGGTATTCCTGCTATCTAATTCGGTCACTGCATGACTGAGTAAATTGTTAATGTATATCTCCTGGGTGGAATCAATAAACAATGTGAGCCATCTATGAAGCAAAAAAGAAAAATTTTCATGTTTTTGAGAACATAAAGGGTTCTTGCTGTTATGTATTCATTTTTATTTTTTCTTATTGCATATTTCGACTCTACCAACTCATCTATCATGCAGGATGAGGTTTTTGGCTTCTGCAGGTTTTCACAAACCACTGATAATAATCAGATTCTTTATATCACTGCAATGCGAGGTAGATTTTTGTTATTTGATGCCATTCTTCTAGTCTCCCTTAATTATTTTTTGAGCTAACCATTATGTGCATTGGTTTACACAGGTCAAGGAGGAAGTGTCGTCTCTTGGAACACAGATTCCTGGAAAAGAATCAGTTCTAAACAAATAGTCCGTGACCCTATCTCTGCATTCAATGTTTCAGCTGATGGAAAATTCCTTGCAATGTAATCTTTTATTCATTGCTAATTAGAACTATGGTTAGCCATCCAGAAAGAAAATTGTTTTTTCCGATAGCTCTAGTTCATCCCCATTGAACTGTAGCTTATGTCTTGATGAATGACATGAAGTATGGTATACCCCACCTTTCCTTATAGGGATTTTCAAATTCTAGTTATTGCTTGTGCACATTCAAAGTCTACAACTTTACACATGTATTTGTTTTTTCTCATCTAACTTTTCTGAAATAGCATTCTGCATACATAGTGGCTTGCTTCACTTGGTGACGCTGTGTCCTTATATGTCAAAATTCAATTCTTTAACAGTACCCCATGGTTAATTTGACTTTCTAAATAGCTTCTACTTACTGTGGGTTGAATAGATTAAACAAATTGACATGAAAACTTTAGTTTCTTACAGTTTATCTTTAGTTGTATCATTGATGTCCTTTATCTTGTTATTGGTCAAACTGCAGTGGAACAATTCAAGGAGACACTTTTATAATAAACTCTGCCAATATGCGGATTCACACAGTAGTTAGAAAAGCACATCTTGGTCTCGTTACTGCATTGATGTTCTCCCAAGATTCCAGGTACCATCTTCCTCTATTCCTAGTAAATTCTATTTAGGATTTACCATTGCATCTGAAGCACATAATCTTTGAATACAGGGCTTTGGTCTCTGCATCCATGGATGCAAGTGCAAGGGTGACACTAATTGAGGACAAGAAAGATGAAGGTATGCAACTCCTTGTATTTGTTGTCAATGCATCACCTATGGTCTTAGTTTTCAAGCATTTGCTTATGAGTATTTCTACTGGGACAATGATATACTATGTACATTTAGAATTTAGCCATGTATGGGTCTCTGATGTATCTGTTTACAAATAGAACACGATGTGTGGGTACTAGTGGTTTATATTTTGGGTAAATTGCTAAGCCCCTCTGCCTTTTCTGGCAATTGCTTTAACCTCCCTGTATTTTACACGTGGTAAAAAACTCCCTTCACTTTTCAGGGGTCAATTGCATCCATGCCTCTTCCATTAGTTTGGACAATCGGAGAATACAAAATTCCAATGATGTCCTCCACCTCCAGTGGTCAATAGAATCCGTGCCTCATCCGTATTTTATCTCTTGATCTCCCTTTCTCTTCTCTTTTTTAATAATTTTTTTCTTTATTCTTCAAAAAAAAAAAAAAATCCTGTCCCTTGCCATTGCATACTGGAAACATCACTAAACTAGAAAATCTGTGGTTCTCGGCTGTAACCTTGTCAGATAGATTCTGAAGATTTTATCTTTGAACCCAATGCTTGTACAACTGAAGCTCTTCAACAACAATTCAACCAAAAAAGAGGAAGAAAGAAAGAAAGATTACCTGATCACTTCAAAATACGAAGGGGACAATCTTTCATGGCTGAAAAGTTAGTGAGATGCTTCAGACCTTGAAAATAGATTCTGAAGATTTTTTCTTTGAACCCAATGCTTGTACAACTGAAGCTCTTCAACAATAGTTCAACCAAAAAAGAGGAAGAAAGAAAGAAAGATTACCTGATCACTTCAAAATACGAAGGGGACAATCTTTCATGGCTGAAAAGTTAGTGAGAGACCTTGAAAATAGAGGGAGATTTTCTTTTCTAGTTTTGAGAAAAAGGGCTTGTAGATTGGATCGAACCAAGGGAGATTGTGATCCTCTTTGCCCAATTTAAACTCATCAGCACCTTTATTGTCTTCAAAAATGGTCAGAGCTACCATCATCATGGCTCCCAGCCTGTCATCTTTGCTGAGCCCCTGCTTCAAATTTCCAATGATATTTCTGAAACCATCCAAATTGTGGTCCTCTTTATCCCCTTTGAACTGATTAGCAACTCCTTGGTCTTCAAACATATGGTTGGAGCTACCATCATCATGGCTGCCACTTTGTTAAGCCCCCGCTTGAAATTTCCAGCAATACTATCTGGGCTTAGTTTGGTAAAGACAGCAGTTTCTGAGTTGTTCTTCAATGCAGCATTAAAAGTGTCAAACTTACAAGCCTTACCACCCAATTCATTTTCCTCCCCCATTAATTCATCATAAAGCGCAAGGTGCCAACCAGTGGGTTGGCAAGGTCTCCTGCTGGTCATAGCAGAGACTTGGGATCGAATCCCGCCTGCACCTGGGTTGGGGATGGATTACCCCCCGGTTGTGTAACCCTTCAGAAGAAATTAAAAAAAAAAAATCATCATAAAGGCAATTGACCCCTCTGCAGATTCCTTATGATTTTGTTAAGTTCTTCCTGTATCACTAAAGGCAATTGACCCCTCTGCAGAACCTAGTGTTTTGAACTTGAGTTGTCAATGGAATTTGGCTGAGATTGGAGTAATAAGATAATGAGCAATTGACTTAAAGCCAAATCTTGAGACTTTCCTATAGACTTCCAGTGGGAATTCGTCCTGCTTGGCACAGGTTGCAAATTCAGAGACGGGGAAAATTCAATTGGGATTCTGATTTGTTTTCTTTTTTTTTTTTTAGGTTACATTCTCCCTTTGTCTTATGTATAAGCAATCCCCACAAAGCTGTCCTTGGACAAGGTTGCATTTACTGCAATGGGTACGACAACCAAGAGTTTTCTGCCTGCACTGGTAGCAGGTCTTCTCCAAAAGATCATATATTCGTATCCCGTCCTTGCCATATCCATTGACAAATAGAGTCCAACTTGTGTAGCACGTACCCAACAGTTTATCATCTCCCGGCCTCCTATACGAGGCCCTTCATCTTTCTCCAATTTAACATGAAATACAAGGGAGGTCAAAGTAATTGCCAGAAAACACGGGAGGTTTAAGCAGTTTAACCCATGTATTTTTTTTGCAATAACCATCACTGCTTGTGCAAATACTCTTTTGGTTGTGCATTCCTGAGTGACTAAGAGAATAACCTACAAATCATAGGAAATATTATTATAATGTTATTGCTTTTAACTGATAAAAAAATCTTATCAACATTTTTTATACTGTTCATGTGCACTTCACCAACTTATTGATTCTAACCCCAAAAAAATAAAATGAACTTGTTTATTTAAATTCGAAGGCAACATAATTCCATTTTTCATGTATTGAATTCTATTTCTAAGGCCATGATTATACCTTTGCATTGCAGGATCGAGCTCTCTGGCCATTGTTTTCGTTATTTTACTAGCAATTCTCGTGTATCTTCTGAAGAGTCGAGGAGTAATTCGTTAATTAGAATTGGGTCTATTTTCCGATGAAAAACAAGAGCAGACTTGTTTAGTACTGAACAGGAAATCAAACCATAATCATCAGAAAAAGCTGTCCATGGAGACATTTTGTCAGCAAAGACAATAAATGCAGTTTTTTCAGGCTTCTCTGTCTCATCCATCTAGGTTTTGATCACCCGTTACATGGCTTGCGAAGAGCCTTGAATGCGGATTTCTGTTTTAATTCACCCATGATCTCATCTCAAAGAGTAAAATGCTTAATGCAACTTTCCAGGGTATTCAGACGAGGGCTATCATGTAGGCCTCCATTGCACATTCCAAGAAATCTACATTTTCATTGATCTGTACTGGTAAAACTCAGGAATCTTTATATTATAGGCAATCAGTCGTTGACTTGACAAATCTGATCAGGAGTACTCACAAGTCACAAGCCAACTCCCACCCAGAAAAACAGAGTGAGAAATCTCATGATGGGCTTATTTTATATATACGGCAAAGCATGCAAACTGTCATTCTTCGTACCTTCCCTTATATCATTCATTAACACATCCCTAAAAGAAGCCATGCAGAAAAATCAATACTGCCCATATTTTACCTTAAGAAAGAACCCAAACAAAAGATAAATACTAGTCTTTTATTAAGATCAGACTATGAACTTTCCAATAGAGTCTCTAAAACAAACCCAACTGAGAATTCTAATAAAATTTGGGTAAGCTTCTCAAGTGTGGACGATTTGTACATTGAACCAAATTACAACACAAACCCCACCAACCATCCTCCCCCCCACCCTTCGAATTTTAAACAAACACTACCAAATAACTGACAACATATTAGAAGTCTAAAACGTCCAGCACAACCCAAACGCTCCCCTATCATTGCGCTGCAGCTACTTTCCTCGGCCGTCCAACCGGTCTCTTTGGCGTCGGTGTCGTGCTAGCCGCCTTCGGCGGTCGACCCCTTCGTTTTGCGGGCGACGCTACACCAGCAGCGGGCAAATCACCACTAGAAACAACGAGCACGGCGCCAGCTGCACCACCGACATCGACATTATTCGTCACCACCTTCGGTGGTCGGCCACGGGGACGGCCTTGCTTT
Organism: Nelumbo lutea; assembly: GCF_056320005.1. Lineage (NCBI taxonomy): Eukaryota > Viridiplantae > Streptophyta > Magnoliopsida > Proteales > Nelumbonaceae > Nelumbo > Nelumbo lutea. The sequence goes on along the minus strand of NC_142687.1, from coordinate 33,611,008 downwards.
ACAACAATGGGAGCGACGACCGACCCCGCCCCAGCAGGAGGTGCGACCGCGGGGATCTTCCTGGGCCGACCTCTTGGTCTAGGTGGTCCCTGGTATCCAGGAACTGCGACGCGCCTGGGCTTAGGCGGGGCCCTAGGTTTAGGCGGGCCCCTTGGTTTGGGCGCGAGGACAGGCCCATTCGCCCCAGCAATAATGAAGGGCTTGGACTTGGACTTGGACTTGGGTGGGCGCCCACGTCCCCTCTTGATCAAAAGATGGCCATTAGCCGCAGCAGATAGAGGCTTGGGCTTTGGTGGGCGACCTCGTCCTCTCTTCTGCAGAATAGGGACGCCATCGGGGCCTATAACCACTGGAACGGGCTGCTGGACGATCTGGAGCTTGTTCTTCGGTGGACGGCCGCGACCCTTCTTGGGAGCTGACGGAGCAGCCTTGGGAAGCTTGTAGGAGTGCTTGACCTGGACGACGTAGCCGCTCTTCTTCAACCGCTTCAGATGGGTGCTTAGCAGAGCGGAGTGGGTCGGTGGGAGGTTGGTGTAGGCCGCGTCGATGAACTTCGCTATGGCTTTCTTGCTCGAACCCTTCTTCTCATTCAGACCTCTGATCGCAGACACTATCATCTGAAACAGACACACCAAACAAAACAAAATTAGGGTTCCGATCAGGAGACCGGAAAGAGGGAGCGTGAGATTGCGATGGGCTCCGATGTTTTTAAGTACCTCTGCATAAGGAGGGTGGCTGGGGTGGTAGCTGGAGGCTTGCTTGGGAGGGGCGGTGGCTGCATGAGCTATGTGAGGCTCCATAATGACCACAGGAGCAGTAGTCGAGTCGGTGGCAGCCGGAAGTGGCACGCTGGTTTCCACGGTCACTGGAGGAGCAGGAGGAGGAGGAGGAGGAGAGGGAACTGTTGACGAGTCCACGGGAGGTGGGAGAGAGACCTCAGCCCCGGCGGTTGCCGGAGGAACAGTTGCTGTTGATGAATCCATCAAATCAGAGAGCGAGAGAGAACACAGAGAGCGAAAGTCAGGTGGTTTTTTAAGGGGGGAAAAGTGGGGAAGGAATCTTTACCGCTGATATTGGATGAGAGAGGTGGAGATCCAAGGGCTGCAAACACTTGAAATATCGCTCGCGCGGATCGATGACGTGGAATTTCATGTCTTTTTCTCCTCTTTAGCAATAAAAAATTGCTTTTATTTTTTTCAAAGGGAAAATGATGTTGTTTTAACGTGGATTTTGAGTCTGAGGAGCTCATCATCCTTGAATGACACTACAACTCTCTCACTCTCACTCACCTTCCCCCCTCTCAGATAATTAATTATTTTTTTCCTTTATTTATTATTATAATAATAAATGAAGTCATAAAAAGGCTTTAACTAAGAATTTTTTTAGTGTTTCAGTTATACTTACCTTGAAAATATCAGCAAGGAATCTGATGCTCTGATTGGTATTTACATCGCTTGGCTCTCATGGCTTTGACTAAGATATGATGGCCACTTGGACAGTGGAGATTAATTGTACGGTAGGTATCATGTTTTGAATTTTAGATGCTTAAATCTGGGGATCTGTACAGTGGACCCTGGAGCACTGGATGGACGGATAGGGATAGACGGGCTGGTGGGCTTGGGTCCCAATATCTTGCCATCTTTCCCGTGATTAGAGTACGAGGCTCACCATCAAGTGGGCCCCACCGTGTAGATCTGCTGGGCCAAAAAGGATTGGCATCCCACATCGGAGCATCACGTTTACGAATTACTTTCCATTTTATCTTTTCTTTGTTATGATTTTATTTTCTCTTTTCTTTCAGAATTCCTTTACATGCTATTTAAAGCAAATAATAGTATCTTGCCTATTTTATTGATTTCCCCCCATTTTATTTGGCGGGAACACACCAAAATTTGAATGAAAATTTCATATTTTCAGCCAAAAATGTTCACACCAACAATTAGTGATACCACATGCTATGAGCAAGGAAAATATGAAAAATTAAGGGGGTTACTAGTACAGTGCTATTGGAATTTTATATAAAAGGCATTTTTCACCATGATTATCAGATTAATTTGATATAGTTGGATGAAGCTGAACTGATTATTCGAGTTCATATTTCAATTTGGTTCAACTGGATTAATTTATTAAGCTTAAGAGGACAATTTTCCAAATTTACATATTATTCATGTCACTAATCATGCTCATTATAAAGATAATGCCCAAGTTTTGAAATTTGAATAATTAATTTCTATTTAACAAATCAGTATGGGGAATCCAGCAAAAATGAATCAAAACACATAAATTGTTAACAAAAAATATAACGCATATGGTGGTGGAATTTCAAAAATGTTGGGTTAAAAATACAAAATCTTTTATTTTAAAATGCTTCTTTTGAAAATTATAATACTTGTATTTTGTTGTTTTTTAATTGGTAAAAAATTGTATTTTATTTGATAGCCCAACTTTTGGGCTGGCTACAGCCTGGGACAGTGTACCACAAGGTCCACCTTCCGACTGTGATTCTACAATTCCCTGAATTAACAAATTTCGAGCCCAATCGTAGTTGCTAGCAATACGGGTTCAATCATCATCATCCATGAGGATAGAGGAATGTACTCAACCTACCACTTATTAGTAGATTAAAATGCATCAAGAAGACTTAGCAATTGGCATTATCCATTAACCATTCGTTACAATCTCGGTTGGTTTTAGACTCCTGATTATATTACTAATCCGAGAGGCCAAATTTCCAAGATACCACTATTTTGATATAGCAATATAATAATCACCGAAATGGATTCAAACTATTGCTGAGAGAGTTCATGGGAAAAGCTTCTATTGTAATTTGCAATTAAGTCAACAATCAGTTTGCAACAATGGCTCTTTTAAAGCTAAAACAAGTGAACGTCAACAAGTCATAAGATAAATAATTAAGGAGACTGACATTCATCGTTGTGAATGAAGGTTCTTCAAATAAAAAACTTAAAGGAGAGTCCAAAATAGGTTTCAAAGTCAAGCACAAGCAGTGACTATACAATGTCAAAGGACTAATTTCCACGAGAAGTGATTTTAGGAGTTGACTTGGACCACAAGGCCAGGAACTGATTGTGGTTGGCTAATGCTTGTTTACAGGAGTCTGACCAATACAAGGCTAAGCTAGGCTTGGTTTGATGGAAATAAGAGAAAAACAGAAAGTTGAGAGAAATTTCATATATTCTGCTTCCCTCAACTTCTTGTCAAACCAAACACAGCATTAGAGTCAACTTATAATATCATTTCTTCAGTAGGTAAGTACTGTTGATGGGATCTGAAGTTCTGAACACAGGTTTCATGTCTGGGCATATTGATTGAGACTACAAACGGCCTGCTACTGCTTAGCTGCAATGGTAAGAGTGCCTTTTCAAGTAAATGCTCAGGTTTCCCTTGGAGCAACCGGATAACAGAAGCTGATATGATGCAACTAGAATGCCAGTATACACAATAGCAGGCCTTTCCATTTATAAACAACTCATTGACATTTAAGTTAATTTTGATGACAAAAAATGTTAGCACTGTTCCTTCTGTGTAGCTTGATATTTATGTGGTTAGCTAGGAAGAACCACTAGGACTTCCTCTTAACATGTTAGAAGGAATTAATTAGATTATTGCTATTGGCGCTTCCTCTGGTAAAGTGAATAGCCAACAAGAGCAGACATGAGAAATGTCCATAGGACCTGCAGGAATACAAACCAATGGGAAATAATTAACAGAAAAATCAAAATCCAACTGATAGAAAGGATAGAGAAAGGAGGCTCATTAGTACCGTGTTGATTGTATGCCACCTTTCAAGCCTTCTGATCCGCAATTGCAGGTCTTCAATTACAACTTCCATTGGCGAAACCCCCCTTCTTGGTGAGGATTCTGCAATAGAACTGCTGCCCTGTTTGACCACTCAAGTTAAAATTGAAAAGTAGAGAGTAAAAAGGATGAAGAGAGGGGGGAAACCCTGATGCCTCTACATCATTCATTGTTCAATGCATCGTGTTATTGCCATTTTTACTTTCCCTTCCCTTTTTTTATTCAAAGGATAAAACTGAAGTTAGGTACAGGTCTCAAATGCATCACAAAGCATCTTCAACATGAACTAGGATGATCCTTGCAAGATTGCTTATTCCTCAACTATATTTGCAATCAATTCATATAATTCTAGATATTAAACTAGGAATCAACAGCCAACAAACCAATCACAAGTCCTTAATTTCAGCCCGCCGGTATCAAATTAACCTCTATATTGGATCATTTTTATAGGCTTACGTGTGTAGACATCTCAACAATCCTATTGAACCAACCCATCAACATCTATGTAACCTTCTATCTCAAGACTCCTTCAATTCTTGTATAACAAACTATGACCCAGAGCTCCTTTCAAATATCGCACAATCCTTATAATTGCATCCTAATGTGGAATCCGAGGATTCTGCATAAAAGGACTTACCACACTATCTGCAAATGATATATCTGGCCAAGTAATAGTCAGGTAGATTAACTTACCCACTAACCTTCTGTACCTCTTAGGATCTTTAAACTCTTCACTTGCATCAGTATTTAATTTGACATTTGGCTCCATGGATGTTTAAACTGGTTTTGGCACCCAACAGTTTCGTCTCCTCTAACAAGTCAAGAACATACTTTCCTTGGCACAAGTTAATACCATGCTTCAACCTTGCAACTTTTATTCCCAAGAAATACTTTATCTTACCAAGATCTTTTGTTTGGAAATAACCATGTAGAAATGCCTTCAATCTGTAAATTGACTCAATCTCTATACTACCATTACCTGTTGTAACAATATCATCTACATATACCACCAACAAAATCTTCCTAGCTTCAGATCATAGTTGAATACTAAATGGTCACTTTGCACTACTTCATACCAAAGACTTTTACCACTTCACTAAATCTGCTGAACCAAGCATGCAAAAATTGTTTTAGCCCGTAGGTTGCCTTCTTGACTTTGCACACTTTACCATCCTCCCCCTAAGCATCAAGCCCTAGTAGATACTCCATATAAACCTCCTCAAGAAGATCACCATGTAAGAAAGCATTCTTAATGTCAATGTTGTCAAAATCTTACGATTTATGATACAATTCACAATTTGAATCATGAATCCCAAGGGTTTCGATTCGAATCTTATATTTGAATCTTCTTTTGCAAAAATCTTATGATTTTTGTTTGAACCCTATGATTTGATTCATAAATCTTAGGATTTATATGATTCCTGCGATTCATTGCAATTCAAATAAATTCAATTAAAAACTAGTTTTCTACATTTTCATTTTTCTATTCATATTCAGTATTATCAAGGGACGCTTGTTTTAAAGCCCTTACTATAAAATGATTTATTTACACTATTTAAGACCATCATTGAGTTTATTTTGCATCATATATAGGTTAAAGAGCCATTTTATGTGAATTTATTTGACTTTCAAGTCAAATTTGATTATATCATCTTGGGATCTTGGGCTTCTATTGTACATGTGGTAAATTCTATTGTTTGAGGTACACATATGGTAGATATAGATTAAAAATAGGATAAAATAACTTTTCTATTATTTAGTCTTTTAATATATCTATACTTAATATTTTGAAAAGATTGTAAAAATAAAAATAATCTTACAATTTACGATACAATTCACAATTTGATTCGAATCAAAACATTAAATATAGGTGAGAAGCAAAGACATAATTGGAATTGTAGGAATGGGGTCGTCAATTGGAACTAGAAGAGGAAATGCAGGAGGCAAGGGAGGAACATCAAGACTAATAAAGAAATGAACAAATTCAAAGAAAGTGACATTTGAACAAACAAATGAACGTTGGAAATTGGGATTATAGCATTTATGCCCTTTCTGGGTTCTAGAATAGCCATCAAGACAAGATACGTTTTGTGGAGATAAAGGTTTGGACACAATTAGAACTACAGGAATGGGGTCATCAATTGGAACCAGAAGAGGAAATGCAGGAGGTAAGGGAGGAACATCAAGACTAATAAAGAAATGAACAAATTCAAAGAAAGCAACATCTGGACAAACAAATGAATGTTGGAAATTGGGATTATAGCATTTATACCCTTTCTGAGTTCTAGAATAGCCGACAAGACAAGACACATTTTGTGGCATGTGCATCCAACTTGTCCATCCCAAGCTCTAGATTATGAACGAAACATACACAACTGAAAACTCTAGGAGTAAGAGGAAAATGAGACAAAGTAGGAAACAAAACTGAGATAGGAGAGTAACCTTCATGGATAGACATGGACATCCAATTAATGGGAAAACAAGATTTAAGTACATCACTCCAAAACCATTTGGGAACATTCATATTGCGTATAATGGACCGACCAGTTTCAAGGTAGTTCTTTCATTCAACCACCCCATTTTGTTGTGGTGTGTATGTACAAGAAGTTTGCTGAATTACACCATGTTATTCCAAATATTCTGAAATGGTATAGAAAAATACTCTTTGCCATTATCAAAACAAAGTATTTTAAATGTGAACACAAAATTGAGTATAAATTTTAGCATGAAACTTTTGGAAAATGGAGAATAATTCACTTCTTTCTTTCATAAGATAAAACCATGTCATCCCTGATAATCATCAACAAAAATTACAAAGTACTTGTAACCATTATAAGACAATTTTATTTGAACCCCAAATATTTAAATGAACCAAAGAAAAAGGACTCAAAACTCAACTATTGACTCTAAGACTAAAGGAAATTCTCAATGTTTCTCATACTAACACGACTTACATTCCAAAGAAGAAAGATGACTCAATGACGGAACAAGTAACTTGAGTGCTTTAAGAGATGGATGATCAAGCGGTGGTAAAAGCAATGAGAATCTACTAACACATGGAATTAAATGGGAATTTGGGTACATATAAAACAGGGGATAAAGATAAAGATGCAAGGTTAACATTACTGGCATCACAAATAGGAGTAGAACCATTAACTAAGGTAACAATTTGGGATGTGGAAGATTGAGAGAGGGAAGAAAACACACTTGGGAGTCCTAGTCATATGATCGGAAGCTCCAAAGTCAATAGTCCAATGAGAAGGTTTGGATACCAAACAAGCCATACCTGAGTGGGCAAGGGTAGTTGTGTTTTGCTAAGAGGAAACCTGAAGAAACCTTTCGTATTCATCATGTGGAATACTCGCCATCTCCTTCCCAGATGCACTTGTGGATGTAGGTGTCTGGTCAGCTTGTTGATTCTCATTGATTTCACCACCACCACTTGTCACAACATGATTAGCCCATGTAGAGGGAGGCCCATGCATATCATAATAGAAATTAATAGTATGCCCCTCCATTCCATGATATGTGCATTTCCTAGGACCACTGCTGCATCCTTACCACAACTTCTCCTTGAATCTCAACCTCCACTACGTCCACCAATATGGTTAAGCATAGACCACCTCAATCCCCTTAGACTCCATTTCCACCTCTATTCTAATGACCTCCCCCTCTTGCTGCAAAAGCAGACTTGCCAGAGATGGTATGACTCTCTGAAGGCCTAATAGAGATCCTATGAAGTTGGGCAAACACCTCCTCAAGAGAGGGAAGAGCAGAACCACCTAATACTTGTGCTCTAACTGACTTATATTCAAATTTCAAACCCACTAAAAACCTAGTCACATGAAGTTGTTCCCATTGTTGTTACTGAATTTTAACATTAGATGTCAAAGGATGATATACATTAATTAAGCTCATTCCAGAGGTTTTCCATACTAGCATAATACTCCTCAAGGCTCTAATTTCCTTACTGTAGATTAAAGTACTTTGATAAAGTTGATACACTCTTGTAGTGTATCATGTTAGTGGTCTGATTAACACTGGTTCATTTCTAGGTCAAAAATGAGAGAAAGAGAATAGAGAAGAGGAGAATAGAGAGAAATGGCTGGAGAGAAAATCGCCCTCTCTCAATGACCACCCTCTTATTTATATGTTTTGGAGTTTAAGTACAAGGACTTTTATGTCCCTAATTAAGTATGGGATACATAACTTTAACTGAGATAAAAGAGACAAAGCAACTATTAATAAGAGAACATAAAGACTAAAATACCCTTGACTACCTACTACAAAACCTAGTAACTAGGGGCTTTCTATGGGAACCAGATGATGAGAGGAGGGATCATAGGGTGAGATGGGAATTGATGATTAGAAGTAAGAAGTTAGGGGGTCTAGGAATTGGGAATATTCAGAAGAGGGAATACAACCTTACTGGGTAAGTGGCTGTGGAGATTTCCCGTGGACCAAGACAAACTGTGGACAAAAGTGATAAAGAGCATTCACGGGCTGACGGCAGATGGTTGGGATGCTGGAATTTCGGCTAGAGCTTCAGCAACAACACCTTGAAAAGCCATCCATGCCATTCTACCTTGTTTTCTACCCTTTGTCAGGTATAATTTGTGTTCTGGAAATATGGTGAGATTCTGGGAGCATGTGTGGGTGGGGGAGACACCTCTTAAAGATCAATTTCCTTCCCTTTTCTCCCTTTCTAGATACAAAAAACTTAACTGCCTTTTCTTTAGTGTCTTCCGTTGGCCCAGGACTTCAGATTAATTCAGATTTGGGTTTCAGACGAGGCCTTAGAGATTCTGAGAAGGATTTGGTGTGGTCCTTGATTCAGGTTCTCCAAAAGGTTTCTTTAGATCCGATTAAGGGGGATTCCCGAATCTGGACCCTCTCTTCTTCTGGCTCTTTCAGTTGTGCCTCCTTTTTCAGTGCCCTGGCCCACTCTTCTGTTGCTCCTGCCTCACCCTTTCCTTCTAAAGAAGTGTGGGGAAGACCGGTCCCGCCTAGGGTTGGAGCACTCTGTTGGGAAATAGCTTTGGAAACAATTAATACCTACGATCCTCTTCAAAGAAAGAAGCCTTTTTGGTGCTTGTCCCCGCACTGGTGTACCCTTTGTAAAGCGGATGGTCAGTCTTGTTCTCATTTACTTATATCCTGCCCTTTTATTTCTTCTATTTGGGAGTGGTTTCTCTCTTTATTTGGTTGCAGGTGGACTCCTCCATCATGCATTCGTAGCCTCTTCACCTATGCAGTTGGTTGCCGGATCAAAAAGAGGGAAAAAATCTTGTGGAGGTGTACTAAGGCAGCAGTTTGTTGGACGATTTGGGAGGAAAGGAACCAAAGGATATTTGCTGAAAAAGAAAGAAGTAGGGACACGATTATATAAGTAATTTCATTGAGGGTAGCACAATGGGTAAAAACAATGAATCTCTTTGACGATGTTTCAATAGAGACCATCATGAATAATTGGCAGGAGATAGTTGTCTTAGCTCCCAGTAGACTGAATGTCTTTCCGACGTGGACCCCTCCGATGGAAGGCTTTATCAAACTCAACTTTGATGGGAGCAATGAAGGAAACCCAGGGCCATCAGGGGTTGGTGGTGTGTTCAGAACAGAGGCAAGTTCAATATACTTCAGTTATAGCTCTTTTTTCTGGACCAATTGGAGTTGGAGACTCTTTGAGAGAAGAGATTCAGGCCCTCCTAGAGGGGGTAAAAAGGGCTAAGGAGTTGAATATAAATAAGTTGATTATTGTAGGTGATTCGCAAGTGGTAATTGGTTGGATAGAGAAGGAAAACGACGGGTTATGGGCTTACATTAATGAAAAAAGACATTTCAAGTGGCTAACCCAAGGAATGGATGTGCATGTCTGGTGGGTTAAAAGATGTGCTAATTCATTTGCAGATACTTTGGCCAAACATGGGGTGTGAAGAAGTCATTTGTTTTAGGCTACTATGTAATCTTATTGTTGGGGGGTGGTAAGAGGGTTTACCTCCCCTTACCTTTGTATTTTAATTTTCATATAAATTAATGAAAGTTTCCTATTACTGATAAAAAAAAACTTGGGTGGGCCCAACCCAAGCTCGAACCGGCCCAACTCGAGCCCAAACCAGCCAAGCCCAAAATTTTACACAGGCTGGGCTCGGGCCCAAGAAATTAGGCTTTTCTATTTTTCGGGCTGGGCCCAAGCCTAGCCCTTAGGTAGCTTGAACCCAGCCCAACTATACACACGTATATATATGTTAATTTTGCATACATAGTTACATATATATACATACATATTTTGCATATATTATATATATATAGTATACATATTTGCATAAATACATATATATATGTATAATTTTAGAGTGGGTTCATTGACCAGCCTAGGCCCAGCCTGGGCCCCCAACCCGAGTTCATCAAATTACAGTGTGGACTGGGCTCGAGTTGGGAAAATCAAGCTTGACCTTGGGCTCGGGCCTTAAGCCCAAATTTTAGGGCCAGGCCCGGGTTGATCATAAACCCGGCCCAACCGCCCAACTTGCACCCCTACTAGTAACCCATTGAACAAGTCAAATGGGTCAATGATTCAATTGTTATGAGTTGAAAAACAGTCCTAGAAGTAGGGACTACGCTAGAAAACCAAAAAAAACTAACAAGAGAAGATTAGAGAAGATTAGAGAAGAAGAGAGAGAGAGAACTGCGGCAAGGAGAGTTAGAGGATGAGGAGTTCGAACTTAAACCTCCCTCTAACACTCTAATACCTTTTATTTAAGTTAATCTTTGATAAATTACAGAGAAGCCCTTGAGTGGGCAGAAAAATACAAAAAACAGAACACTACAGAGTATGGGCCCAGAATAAGGCCCATAACAGAGAGAAACATAACATAACATGAAGTGACAGTCTATGGGCCATTTGGCCCATCTCCGCTACACTCCCCCTCAAGCTGAGCATAGATGTTAATCATGCCCAGCTTGCTAGTGTCATGATGAAGCCTTGCCTTGGAGATGCCCTTGGTGAGAAAGTCTGCCAATTGTCCTTCAGAAATAATGAATGGAAGACACACTTCTCCGGAGGAGACTCTTTCTCGAATAAAGTGTCGATCAACTTCAATATGTTTGGTTCGATCATGTTGTACCGGGTTGTGAGCAATGTTGATGGCAGCCTGATTATCACAGTACAACATCATGGGTTTGTCATGAT